>NW_027468598.1:39124712-39142212 GCF_046254945.1 Alosa pseudoharengus | reverse complement strand
TCAACACAAGAACACACTGCAGGAGCTGCAGAATAAGAACGATGGGTGAGTGTGTGTGTGTGGGGTGGGTGAGTGTGTGTGTGTGTGTGTGTGGGGTGGGTGAGTGTGTGTGTGTGTGGGGTGGGTGAGTGTATGTGGGGTGGGTGTGTGTGTGGGGTGGGTGGGTGGAGTGAGTGAGTCGGTGGGTTGAGTGAGTGGGGTGTGTGTGGGTGGGGTGAGTAGGAGGCCCAGCACAAGAACGCACTGTGTGGAGCTACAGAATAAGAGGTGTGTGTGTGTGTGTGTGTCCTCTATCCAGGCTGCTTCAGCGTCTGCATGAAGTCCTCCGACAGAGTCAGGATCTCAAGACTGATAACCTTCAAAAGGAGAAGCGAGTGGACCACCTCTGTGATGAGAATGGACTGCTCTCCACACAGGTGTGTGTGTGTGCCTGTCTGTGTGTGTGTGATGAGAAGGACTGCTCTCAACACAGGTGTGTGTGTGATGAGAATGGACTGCTCTCAACACAGGTGTCTGTGTGTGTGTGTGTGTGTGTGTGTGTGATACGAATGGACTGCTCTCAACACAGGTGTGTGTCTGTTTCTGTGTGTGTGTGTGTGTGATGAGAATGGACTGCTCTCAACACAGGTGTCTGTGTGTGTGTGTGTGTGTGTGTGTGTGATACGAATGGACTGCTCTCAACACAGGTGTGTGTGTCTGTGTGTGTGATACGAATGGACTGCTCTCAACACAGGTGTGTGTCTGTTTCTGTGTGTGTGTGTGTGTGATGAGAATGGACTGCTCTCAACACAGGTGTGTGTCTGTTTCTGTGTGTGTGTGTGATACGAATGGACTGCTCTCTGTGTGCCTGTGTGTGTGTTTGTGTGTGATACGAATGGACTGCTCTCAACACAGGTGTGTGTGTTTGATGAGAATGGACTGCTCTCAACACAGGTGTGTGTGTGTGATGGGAATGGACTGCTCTCACAGGTGTGTGTGTGTGTGATGGGAATGGACTGCTCTCACAGGTGTGTGTGTGTGTGTGATGGGAATGGACTGCTCTCAACACAGGTGTGTGTGTGTGTGTGTGTGTGTGTGATGAGAATGGACTGCTCTCAACACAGGTGTGTGTGTGTGTGTGTGTGTGATGAGAATGGACTGCTCTCAACACAGGTGTGTGTGTGTGTGTGATGAGAATGGACTGCTCTCAACACAGGTGTGTGTGTGTGTGTGATGAGAATGGACTGCTCTCAACACAGGTGTGTGTGTGTGTGTGTGTGTGATGAGAATGGACTGCTCTCAACACAGGTGTGTGTGTGTGATGAGAATGGACTGCTCTCACAGGTGTGTGTGTGTGATGAGAATGGACTGCTCTCACAGGTGTGTGTGTGTGTGATGAGAATGGACTGCTCTCACAGGTGTGTGTGTGTGTGATGAGAATGGACTGCTCTCAACACAGGTGTGTGTGTGTGTGTGATGATAATGGACTGCTCTCACAGGTGTGTGTGTGTGTGTGTGTGTGTGATGGGAATGGACTGCTCTCACAGGTGTGTGTTAGGGATGCTCCCAATTTTCTGGGCCGCTTCCGATTTCTGTTTTTTCATAGTTACCGATTTTAGCAGATTCCAATTTTTCATTTTTTATAACCACTTTAGCCTACAGCACACACAAAGATTTAGTTTATTTTCTTTCCTTTCTTTTTAAAACTATTAACATGGAATAGAAATGTAATCAACTTTTCAATAATGGAATAGAAATGTAATCAACTTTTCAATAATGGAATAGAGAAATGTACAACTTCTCAATAATGGAATGGCTTTTAAAAAATGGAACGGGTGAACAGACAGATTCTTCTTCCAGTCTAAGAAGAATCCAGCTGCAGTATCAAACTATAATGTTTCCCAGTGAGGGACATTCACACACTAGGCTACTAAATGCACTGTGTTATGGAACAGCCATCTTCTTCTCACATCCAATATCCAACTAAAAATACAAAAACAGGGGGCGTCATATGAATGTCATTGCGAATGATTAAAATGCAGGGCTGATGATTAATTGCAGGGCTGCTGATTAATTGCAGGGCTGATGATTAATTGCAGGGCTGATGATTAATTGCAGGGCTGATGATTAATTGCAAATCACCAGCCCTGATGATTAATTGCAGGGCTGGTGATTAATTGCAGGGCTGATGATTAATTGCAGGGCTGTGATTAATTGCAGGGCTGGTGATTAATTGCAGGGCTGATGATTAATTGCAGGGCTGATTAATTGCAGGGCTGATGATTAATTGCAGGGCTGATTAATTGCAGGGCTGCTGATTAATTGCAGGGCTGATTAATTGCAGGGCTGCTGATTAATTGGCTGCACGTCAATAAAACAAAACGAAACAAAAATAACAAAGAGCACTGGGCAGGCAAGTGCCAGTCATTTGAAAAGTTTTTGTTTGGATGAAAGTAGCTGCACTAATCCTAGTTTTTCCTAAAGTTGTTCAGGTTCACCGTTGGGTCATTACTTATGGTTAAATGGCCTTATCACTTATATTGGAGCTCCCTCGATAAAAATCACTCGTATTACTCACACATGCTTCATGTCATTTTGACCACTGGTTTAGCCTACCTGCTTTCTGCAAAACACAAACGAAGGAATTGCAAGGAAGTGAGCCATGAAGATGCTATAGCCTATAATCTATGGTTTTCTAGCCACTTTCTAGCTACTTTCGGGTAACGCGGAACGACGAGCTGCATCGTTTTTAACGTCTTTTACGCATGGTGGAGTGCTACAGCATGACGGTCATTCTTGTAACGAATTTTATGGCAAAGAGGCCTAATTGGAGACAAGGAGAGACGCCGGTGCAGCTCAAATGCCTTCTTAATATTCTTTATTCTTTACTAAAAGGTGTAAAACATTATTAACTTTGACTAACGTTTCGATGTAGTCACATCTTCATCAGAGTTGCGGAGAACCCTCCTTTGTCTTCTAATTGGAGACATTTGTGTGATGCGTTATCACTGGTAACAACACTTGTTATATTACTAAATGCTTATTAAAATGCTCAAAACAATGCCCCAAGAAGTGGGGGGACGGTGTTCCCCCGCGTCCAACGCCCACTACACCCCTGTAGATAGATACTTACTTTATTTATCCCCAAGGGGAAATTCAAGACTGTCTGTTTTGCGGTGAAAAACTTCTGCATGTTAAAAGCAGGTGTAATCCAAATTCAGGTGAAATGCGTCAATTGGAGAAACATTTAGCAAGTTTTTGCTGTTCTGTTATTGTATTTTCACTTCCACAACATCCACTTTCCAATCTGCTAGACTAGGCTATTAAGTCATACCCTCAGTCTACATGCAGTAATTAGTTCGAGTATGTCGCTGCTTTTTGACATCTTATTATTCTGTATGATCGCTGAACTTCAATTATTTTTAATGTCACAATCGGTTAACTCCATTCAACTGCGCTTGTGATTCAGCTGTGGCCACGCAATTGATGATCGATGCAAGAAATGTGTTCAGGCAACTGAGGATTTGGTTCAGAGAATGGAGTAAAGCCTTGGGTTGAGGGAATCCACTGCTGTTCTCTGATTGGCCAGTTCATCTGCTCCTACTCAGGTGCGTGAGCTGGCTGGGCAGCTGGCGTCGCTAAGGCAACAGATGATGCTTCTACAGGAGGAGGAGCTTCAGTGTGGCAGCAGGAAGCAGGAACTGCAGCAGGAGCTAAGCCAAGCGCTGCAGCACAAGGTGCCTTTTCCTTCTCCCAGTACACTGCTGTGTGTGTGTGTGTGTGTTGGGCTGATGGTTTTGTGTGTCTCCAGGAGTGTCTGAGTGAGCAGCTGGAGATTGAGCGGGGGAAGGTGTGTGTGTTGGAGGAGGAGCTGACAGAGGTGCGCTTTCGGCCCTGTCACCATGGAGACGGAGAGGTCATGGGACCCATAATGGAGGTACAGTACACGGCAATGCATTGTACTAAATGTGTTCATTCTGTGGTGTGTGTGTTTGTGTTTGTTTGTGTGTGTGTATGCGTGCACATTTATTTTTCTCCAACATGTCAACTGATGTGGTTTTGTTCTAGTGGGAACGTTTGCAGCAGGAAGTGACCAAACTCCAGGCTCAGCTTCACGAAGCTGCCACTGAGAAAGAGGCGGACATGGTTGCCTTGGACACTGAGTGTTCTGAGAAGATGGCGCTATTACAGGAAGTTGCTAATCACCAACAGGAAGTAACAAAACTGCAGACTCAACTTCAGGAAGTATCCACTGAGAAGGAGGCGGATATGGTTGCTTTGGAAACTGAGCGTTCTGAGAAAATGGCGCTACAACAGGAAGTTGCTTATCACCAACAGGAAGTAACCAAACTGCAGACTCGGCTTCAGGAAGCTGCCACTGACAAGGAGGCGGATATGGTTGCCTTGGAGAATGAGCGTTCTGAGAAGATGGTGCTACAACAGGAAGTGACCAAGCTCCAGGCTCAGCTTCAGGAAGTGGAAACTGAGAGGGGAGCTCATATGGTTGCCTTGGAAACAGAGCTTGCTCAGAAGAATTTATTGCAGGAAGAAGTCATGCAGTACCAACAGGAAGTGACCACACTACAGACTCAGCTTCAGGAAGCTACTGCTGAAAACAAAGCTCATATGGTTGCCATGGAAGCAGGACATGCTCAGAAGGCCTTACTGGAGCAGGAAGTGACCAAACTGCAGACTCAGCTTCAGGAAGCTACCACTGACAAGGAGGCGGATATGGTTGCCTTGGAGAATGAGCGTTCTGAGAAGATGGTGCTACAACAGGAAGTGACCAAGCTCCAGGCTCAGCTTCAGGAAGTGGAAACTGAGAGGGGAGCTCATATGGTTGCCTTGGAAACAGAGCTTGCTGAGAAGAATTTATTGCAGGAAGAAGTCATGCAGTACCAACAGGAAGTGACCACACTACAGACTCAGCTTCAGGAAGCTGCTGCTGAAAACAACGCTCATATGGTTGCTGTGGAAGCAGTACATGCACAGAAGGCCTTGCTGGAGCAGGAAGTGACCAAACTGCAGACTCAGCTTCAGGAAGCAGCCACTGAGAAGGAGGCGGATATAGTTGCCTTGGAGAATGAGCGTTCAGAGAAGATTTCACTGAAGCAGGAAGTGACCAAACTCCAAACTCAGCTTCAGGAAGTGGACACTGAGAGGGGAGCTCATATGGTAGCCTTGGAGACGGAGCGTGCTCAGAAGACTGCTCTGCAGCAGAACGTTCTGCATTACCAACAGGAAGTGACCACACTGCAAGCTCAGCTTCAGGAAGTCGCCACCAAGGGGGGTGCTGATCTGGCAGTCTTGGAGATGGAGCGAGCACAGAGGATTACTTTGCAACAGGAAGTTACTAATCACCAACAGGAAGTAACCAAACTCCAGGCTCAGCTTCAGGAAGCTGCCACTGCGAAGGAGGTCGATAAGGTTGCCTTGGAGACCAAGCATTCTCAGATGGCGGCGCTAGAACATGAAATTACTAATCACCAACAGGAAGTGACCAAACTCCAGGCTCAGCTTCAGGAAGCTGTTGCTGAAAAACAAACTCATATGGATGCTGTGGAAGCAGGACATGCTCAGAAGACCTTGCTGGAGCAGGAAGTGACCCAACTGCAGAATCAGCTTCAGGAAGCAGCCACTGAGAAGGAGGCGGATATAGTTGCCTTGGAGAATGAGCGTTCTGAGAAAATTTCACTGAAGCAGGAAGTGACCAAACTCCAAACTCAGCTTCAGGAAGTGGACACTGAGAGGGGAGCTCATATGGTAGCCTTGGAGATGGAGCGTGCTCAGAAGACTGCTCTGCAGCAGAACGTTCTGCATTACCAACAGGAAGTGACCACACTGCAAGCTCAGCTTCAGGAAGTCGCCACCAAGGGGGGTGCTGATCTGGCAGTCTTGGAGATGGAGCGAGCACAGAGGATTACTTTGCAACAGGAAGTTACTAATCACCAACAGGAAGTAACCAAACTCCAGGCTCAGCTTCAGGAAGCTGCCACTGCGAAAGAGGTCGATAAGGTTGCCTTGGAGACCAAGCATTCTCAGATGGCGGCGCTAGAACATGAAATTACTAATCACCAACAGGAAGTGACCAAACTCCAGGCTCAGCTTCAGGAAGCTGTTGCTGAAAAACAAACTCATATGGATGCTGTGGAAGCAGGACATGCTCAGAAGACCTTGCTGGAGCAGGAAGTCACCAAACTGCAGAATCAGCTTCAGGAAGCTGTCACTGAGAAGGAGGCAGATAAGGTTGCCTTGGAGACCAAGCATTCTCAGATGGCGGCGCTAGAACATGAAATTACTAATCACCAACAGGAAGTGACCAAACTCCAGGCTCAGCTTCAGGAAGCTGTTGCTGAAAAACAAACTCATATGGATGCTGTGGAAGCAGGACATGCTCAGAAGACCTTGCTGGAGCAGGAAGTCACCAAACTGCAGAATCAGCTTCAGGAAGCTGTCACTGAGAAGGAGGCAGATAAGGTTGCCTTGGAGACCAAGCATTCTCAGATGGCGGCGCTAGAACATGAAATTACTAATCACCAACAGGAAGTGACCAAACTCCAGGCTCAGCTTCAGGAAGCTGTTGCTGAAAAACAAACTCATATGGATGCTGTGGAAGCAGGACATGCTCAGAAGACCTTGCTGGAGCAGGAAGTCACCAAACTGCAGAATCAGCTTCAGGAAGCTGTCACTGAGAAGGAGGCAGATAAGGTTGCCTTGGAGACCAAGCATTCTCAGATGGCGGCGCTAGAACATGAAATTACTAATCACCAACAGGAAGTGACCAAACTCCAGGCTCAGCTTCAGGAAGCTGTTGCTGAAAAACAAACTCATATGGATGCTGTGGAAGCAGGACATGCTCAGAGGACCTTGCATGAGCAGGAAGTGACCAAACTGCAGACTCAGCTTCAAGAAGCTGCCACTGAGAAGGAGGCATTTAAGGTAGCTTTGGAGACCGAGCGTTCTCAGATGGAGGCGCTACAACAGGAAGTTACTAATCACCAACAGGAAGTGACCAAACTCCAGGCTCAGCTTCATGAAGCTGTTGTTGAAAACAAAGCTCATATGGTTGCCGTGGAAGCAGGACATGCTCAGAAGACCTTGCTGGAGAAGGAAGTGACCAAACTGCAGACGCAGCTTCAGGAAGCTGCCACTAAGAAGGAGGCAGATATGGTTACCTTGGAGACCCAGCGTTCTCAGATGGCGGAGCTTCAACAGGAAGTAACTAATCACCAACAGCAAGTGACCAAACTCCAGACTCAGCTTCAGGAAGCTGCCACTGAGAAGGAGGCAGATATGGTTACCTTGGAGACTGAGCATTCTGAGAAAATGGTGCTACAACAGGAAGTTACTAATCACCAACAGGAAGTATCAAGACTGCAGGTTCAGCTTCAGGAGGTCTCCACCAAGGGGGGTGCTGATCTGGCAGTCTTGGAGATGGAGCGAGCACAGAGGATTACTCTGCAGCAAGAAATTACTAATCACCAACAGGAAGTGACCAAACTCCAGGCTCAGCTTCAGGAAGCAGTCACTGAGAAGGAGGCAGATATGGTTACCTTGGAGACCCAGCATTCTCAGATGGCGGCGCTTCAACAGGAAGTTACTAATCACCAACAGGAAGTGACCAAACTCCAGGCTCAGCTTCAGGAAGTTGCCACCAAGAGGGAAGCAGACATGGAGGCTTTGGAGATGGAACGTTCTAGGAATACTTCACTAGCGCAAGAAGTCACTAAACTGCGGTCTCAGTTTCAGACAGCTGTGTCTGAGAGAAAAGCAGACCTTGTTTCCTTGCAGACAGAGGTTGCTCAAAAGGTGGTACTACAACAGGAAGTGATGAAACGTGAAGAAGAGGTGACCAGGCTGCTTTTGCAGCTTCAGGAAGCTGCCAGGGAGAAGCAAACAGACCTTGTTTCCCTGGAAACGGAGTGTGCTCAGAGGGTGGCGCTGCAGCAGGAGCTGTCTGAGTGGGAGGAGTCTAAGAAGAGGGCGGAGATTAAGGTGCAGGCCCTGCGCCGGGAGCTGGAGACCGTGCAGACGCTCAACAGCACACTGCAGAGGGAGAACAGCGCCACCCAGAGGCTCGCCGACACACTGCAGAAACAGCTGGAGATGAAGGAGAGGGAGTACGTCAGCAAGGTCAGTAGCACTCACACACACATGCACACATGCCAATAGGCCTTAAACAGTTCTCACTTACAAACCTTATACAGGACACATGATGATTAACAAACACACACACGCCTTTAAATGTTTCAAATGTGAGGTGCGGAGTGTAAACCTGTCCCTGCCCTGCTTCTCTTCTCACACACACACACACTAGGCTCTCAGAGCCCGCAGTAATTACCAACCCCACTCTCTTTAAATACCCCCTTACCACCCCCCCACACACACACACACTCTATAAATACCCCTTTACCACCCCCACTCTCTTTAAATACCACCTTACCATCCCCCCCCCATACACACTTTATAAATACCCCTTTACCACCCCCACTCTCTTTAAATACCCCCTTACCACCCCCCCCCCCATACACACTTTATAAATACCCCTTTACCACCCCACTCTCTTTAAATACCCCCTAATGGGCAGCCGTGGCCTACTGGTTAGCACTCCGGACTTGTAACCGGAGGGTTGCCGGTTCGAACCCCGACCAGTAAGAACGGCTGAAGTGCCCTTGAGCAAGGCACCTAACCCCTCACTGCTCCCCGAGCGCCACTGTAGCAGGCAGCTCACTGCTCCGGGTTAGTGTGTACTTCACCTCACTGTGTGTTCACTGTGTGCTGTTCAAAAGATCAAAAGAGTATATATACTTATACTTACCCTCCCCCCCCCCATACACACTCTATAAATACCCCTTTACCACCCCACTCTCTTTAAATACTCCCTAACCACCCGTTCTCTGTTTAAATACCTCTTTTTAAATACCACCTTACCCCCCCCCCCCCCCTCTAGAGTATGAAGGAGGTAAAGGGGTATTTAAATAAATACTCCCTAACCACCCTTGATCTCTCTAAATCTCCTCTTACTACCCTCCCACTAGGGCTGCACGATATATCTAAAATGTATCGTTATCGCGATATCAACCCTTGCGATGGACATACCGCAAAGATTACTTAATTTTCGATACATTTTGATACATTTTCTGTGCCGCACGCATTCCATACAGTCTATGGTGTATTCACATTCTGAATGTCAACATATTTTACCAAACCGATGCTGTCATGCAGCCCTAGAAGCCCGTCCCCCACCAGTTTAGGTGTGTGGTGTTTTAGGTGTTGGAAGCGGGAGCTAAGTCGTGATGGCTGAAGATAGTGAGTCGAGCGAGGTAGGCTACACTTAGGTGAAGAGGAATTGGTGACTAAAAGGAAAAACACGTCTGTTATAGGGAAATATTTTGGTTTTATGAAGGCCGACTTACAAACACAGCGCCAAATGAGTCCTTCTCCACCGTGTTCAAATAAACAATTTCTTTCGTTGTTATAGGATCAGAAGATAGCCTATCTGTCTTTCACTGTAAGGCTTGTATTTCATAATTTGCATTTAGCAAAAGCCCCAGACAGCAGCAGAGAGGTAATCTGGATTCGTTATTTGTAAAAGTTGTTTAGCCTACTTTGTTAGCCTGGACTGTGTGATCGCAGCCACTTACTTTCACTTTCCGCTGCCCTCGTAGTCGGCATGCCGGTAGCCTAATAACGTGGAATGCGCAGCGTATGAGGTTACAGACTGGGATACTTAAGATTTTAGATGAGTGACCGCCGCGATATAGCTTAAGTACAGTAGCTTTTTTGTTAGGCCCAGCGAAGGCTGGCAATGTGGAATATTCCGCTGGTTGGTGCGCAAGTATTCAGATTGGCTGTCTATCCGTCTTTTACGAGGATTTTCTTGGAGCACATCTTCCACACAACTTCGATAGCCTAGTCAGTGGGTATCTTAGCTGTCCACCTAGGCTACATAATATACTGCTCAAAAAATTAAAGGAACACTTACAGTTTTCCACAATTGTTCAAACCAATTTTTTGAAACCTTCCACTCTTCTCTCCATTCTCAAACTACATTCACAGAATGTCTGACAGTTCTTGCAAAATAAAACACTCGCCTTAAAAGTTTTTCTTCTGCTCAGAATCAAACAGTGTCAGCACCAATCCAGTGTATGATTGAAGTGTCCCCTTAATTTTTGAGCAGTATATTTTATATTGTTTATGTAGAAAATTATACATTTATTTCTGTAATTATACATTTACCACCCCCCACCCTTCAGTCTATGTTAGCAGCAAGTAGAATGGAGAAAAACATTAAATATTTAAATATCGCAAGTTATATTGTTATCGCAGTACTCAATAATGTTATCGCATATCGCATGTTTTCCTAATATCGTGCAGCCCTACCTCCCACTCAATCACACTCATTAAATACCCCCTACCACCCTCACTCTATAAATACCCCCCTACCACCCTCACTCTATAAATACCCCCATGCCACCCTCACTCTATAAATACCCCTTACCACTCTCCCATTCTATAAATACCCCCCTACCCCCCTCACTCTATAAATACCCCCTTACCACTCTCCCATTCTATAAAATATCCCTTTTCCTCCGTCCTACTCTTTGTAAGTATGGTTCAGGGGCTACATGATTCTAAGGCCAGATTCGTAGACCGGTTGCGTTATAGTGGCGCTACTAGTGCGGTCCCATTTCGTGGGCTCCTTCGAATTCGGCCGACAAACCCACCCTTCTTTTCCCCGAAACGGAGTGTGAATCCAACCCCACCCTTCTTTTCCGAAACGGAGGGTGAATCGTGTGTAAGCTTATGCTTCGCGGCCTACCTGGTCCCAAGATTCGATGTGTTTATGACGTTTCATTCAAGACGAGACACATATACATTTAAATATTTAATAAATGTTTAAATAACATTAGGTAACAGTGTTTCCCACAGAATTGAATTCTATTTGTGGTGGTAGGTTTGCAGAATTAACTTGAATGCAACAGTTTTTACCAAATTAGTGCAGCGTGGTTATGATGCTAACCATGTTATAGTACAACCTGGAAAATTATTGTGTGGTGGTCAATGTTGATATTGTGGTGGGCCGCCACAAATAAGTCAATGTATGGGAAACACTGGGTAGCACAAATGCCCTGAAGTGAGACACAGCTTATGTGTGTTTTAATGTGTGTGTGCGTGTGCAATGTTTGTGTGTAATGTGTGTGTGTGTGAACGAACAGAAGGCGGTTGAGAAGAGGAAGCAGGCGGGAGAGAAGAGGAGAGTGGAGCATGACCTCAGCTCCGACAGCCTGAGCCTGGATGATTCTCTCAACTCCACCAGGTATGATACACACACACACACACACACACACACACACCCTCTCTTACTGACTAACACACACACATTAAACACATATCAAACACGCATACACAGACACCAGGGGGTGGTAGCCAGAACCAAAACACAGGAAGACCAACACCAGGCGTGGTAGTGTGTGTGTGTGTGTGTGTGTTAGGGGTGTAAAGATTAACCGATACGTATCGGTATCCGTTTTTAACGTGTAAGATACGGCTACATCGATACGTGAAGCCCCGTATCGGAATAAAACTGAAATGAACCAGTCGTTATATCGATTTACTTGTTACGAATCGGTTCACAACCTTTTCTGCTCGCTCAGACTCTCATTTACGTTGCAAGTAGCGCGTTCATCCCATTTCCGGTTTTGAAACTACACATGGCACGGGTTTGTGGGTAATGCAGTTCGTTTTGGGCTACATTCATTGCCCAACGTTGTCAAAGGACCTCATTACCCATACATCTACTGCAACTTAAGCACGTGACAACTTGCACTCGGTCGTTTGACAGTTTTTACTCTTTTGTTTTTCAAAATCCAGCACGAAAACGATAGTCTGAAGTCTGTAGAGTAACCTTACGTTTGATGAAGGGATTTCCTTAATGTAAAGAATAATTTGGCCCTTGCTGCTAAAACGAGAACAAATTATTATTATTTTGTTCATATTCACTCAGACTTGTGGCACTGTTTCTGGTTTTTGCATATTAGGTCTACCGTTGGAACAAAATAAGCCCAGAGTGTTCATTGATATGTGGGCCTATTTTATTCTTGTAGGCTATGAGAAAAGGCCAAAAGTGTCTTAAGCACTGTTTTATTTTATTTCGGTATTGTCTTACCTCAACAATAGGCTACAGCTCCTTGAAGACAATCAGATATAACTATAAAATCTATAATGTCTATAAAAAATTCTTTTTATGTTGTATTTGGCTGCTGTGTTTGACTGAAATGTAGACTATTATTTTTTCATTTCAATACAGTATATGATACAAACCTCAGTTTACATAATCATATTCACACTTTTTTTGCCTAATTGACAACCATGAACATGATGATTGATAACATAAAATTAATGTGCACCATGAGCAAATGATAAAATCGTTCAGAATGCTTTCCATTCTTGAACTGCATTGAATTGCATCGCATCGCATCGAATTGTACTGAATCGTTTTTTATGAACATGTATCTTTTCTTGTATCGAATCGTGCCCATGTATCTAGATGTGAATCGTATCGTCTTTTACATGAGAGATTCACACCCCTAGTGTGTGTGTGTAGCTCAGTACACTGGTGGTGATGACGTGTGTGTGTGTGTGTGTGTGTGTGTGTGTGTGTGTGTGTGTGTGTGTAGCTCAGTACACCGGTGGTGATGACCTGTGTGTGTGTGTACCTACCCTTTTCATGGTGATGTTGATGGTCTGGGTGCGTGTGTGTGTGTGTGTGTGTGTACCTCAGTACGCCGGTGGCGAGGAGCTCTAGGCGGCTGGCGATGAAACAGGGCTCGGTGGAGACGCTCTACTTCACCCCTATGGGGACGCAGCCCACCACACGGTTACCAGGCGACCGCATCACAGACTCCGCCCACAAGCTCACCAGCTCCGCACAGCGCAGACGCACCACCCAGACCATCAACATCACCATGAAAAGGGTAGGTACACACACACACGCACACACACACACGCACCCAGACCATCAACATCACCATGAAAAGGGTAGGTACACACACACACACACACACACACACACGCACACACACACACGCACGCACCCAGACCATCAACATCACCATGAAAAGGGTAGGTACACACACACACACACACGCACCCAGACCATCAACATCACCATGAAAAGGGTAGGTACACACACACACACACACACACACACAGGTCCTCAACATCACCATGAAAAGGGTAGGTACACACACACAAACATTCGTAGAGAAGGGTTATAAAAAGTTATAGTTGGAAAAATTATAATTGGCTTCATCCAGATTTGCAGTTAGTCTGAAGATAACCACCATGTTAGTCTGAGGGTAACAATGTCAAAACACAATACCAGCAGTGCAGCTCAGCCATCCTGATTTACTGCTTACGACAGTTTTGTTTTACCTATTAGATATACCAGAAAATAGTGCATCTTATATTGGAAACAGAGGGAATATAGATATTAATACAGCATCAGCCTACAGAGGGGGGGGGGGGGGGGGGGTATAGATACTAATACAGCATCAGTAAGCAGTAGCTACAGAACCTTCTATTCTAATATTCTCATGAACGGTTTGAACAGAACTTGAACTGCCAGTTTGGTTTGTTAGGCCAGTTTGGTTGGTTAGGTCAGTTCTGTTTAATTAACAATCACACATGAAGTTGAGATTAGTTTGAATAATGATGTGAAATCTCTGAACTCTCACACACACACATATACATACATACATACATACATACATACATACACACACACACACACATATACACATATACACACACACAGTCTCAAATGATGCTCCAGCTAGGCTGCTAACGGTAAGGGTGTGTGGGTGTGGGTGTGTGTGTGTGTGTGTGTGTGTGCCAGTGCCAGCAGGGGGCAGAGCAACATAACCACCACAAAATTGACGTGCGTGTGTGTGTGTGTGTGTGTGTGTGTGTGTGTGTGTTAGAATGAGAAGCCCAGTCTGCAGGCGGCTCAGTCCCACCCCAACCTGTCTTCCTGTCCTGTTGCCACGGAGCTCCCCACACAGCCTGGCAACCCCGCCACCACGGCAACCGCTGCTGCCAGCGACAACCTTCTCAACCTCCCCGGATATCGCCGCAGTAGCATCTTCAACGCTGCTCCCACACAAGGTCAGTTCTGGACACACACACAGAGAGACAGAAAAACACACATAGAAAAACACATACAGAAACACACACACACACACACACACAGAAAGAGAAGCACTCGCACACACTAACAGAAACACACACACACACTCACATACACACACAAACACAGTGACTCTGACACACTCACACAGGACACACACCCATGCACTCATGTACCGTCACACATATACACTCACACGCACTCATGCACTCATGTACCGTCACACATATACACTCACACACACCCATGCACTCATGTACCGTCACACATATACACTCACACACACTCATGCACTCATGTACCGTCACACATATACACTCACACACACTCATGCACTCAGGAGAGAAAACACTACAACACGTACTGTGTCTGCACTAAAGTTCTCCATTGTGTGTGTGTGTGTGTGTGTGTGCTCGTGTGTGCCTGTGTATGTGTGCGTGCGTGCATGTATGTGTGTGTACGTGTGTGTGTGTGTGTGTGTGTACGTGTGTGTGTGTGTGTGTGCTCGTGTGTGCCTGTGTATGTGTGCGTGCGTGCATGTATGTGTGTGTACGTGTGTGTGTGTGTGTGTGTGTGTGCAGCCTCCAGTGCCTTCTGTGTGGGGATGGAGAATGAGCCTGACCAGGCTGGTGAGGACTGGCTACGCATCGCTGAGCTCCAGAGACGCAATAGGAACTGCCCCCAGCACCTCAAGAGCAGCTACACACTAGAGACCATGGTAAGAACTGCCCCCAAAGAACTGCCCCCAGCACCTCAAGAGCAGCTACACACTAGAGACCATGGTAAGAACTGCCCCCAGCACCTCAAGAGCAGCTACACACTAGAGACCATGGTAAGAACTGCCCCCAGCACCTCAACAGCAGCTACACACTAGAGACCATGGTAAGAACTGCCCCCAGCACCTCAAGAGCAGCTACACACTAGAGACCATGGTAAGAACTGTCCCCAGCACCTCAAGAGCAGCTACACACTAGAGACCATGGTGAGAACTGCCCAGAGCATCTCAAGAGCAGCTACACACTAGAGACCATGGTAAGAACTGCCCCCACTAGAGACCATGGTAAGAACTGCCCCCACTAGAGACCATGGTAAGAACTGCCCCCAGCACCTCAAGAGCAGCTACACACTAGAGACCATGGTAAGAACTGCCCCCAGCACCTACACACTAGAGACCATGAGAACTGCCCCCAGCACCTCAAGAGCAGCTACACACTAGAGACCATGGTAAGAACTGCCCCCAGCACCTACACACTAGAGACCATGAGAACTGCCCCCAGCACCTACACATTAGAGACCATGAGAACTGCCCCCAGCACCTCAAGAGCAGCTACACACTAGAGACCATGGTAAGAACTGCCCCCACTAGAGACCATGGTAAGAACTGCCCCCACTAGAGACCATGGTAAGAACTGCCCCCAGCACCTCAAGAGCAGCTACACACTAGAGACCATGGTGATGGATGATGGCTGTCGGGGGGGGGGTGTTAGTTGTCAGCCTATCTGTGCAAATATCATTTTTGCCCTCAGAATAAAACATAACAACTGACAACATTTTTTTAAAATGTATTAGACCCATCTAATGTTATTTGGGAATTGCAAGAAAATGAATGAAAACAATTCCTTGCTTCGACCACACAACAAGTGTATGTGTCGTTTATTAAACCGATCAAAACAGAACAACTCTGAATCAAAAATTGCGCTGTCCATCAACAAAAACAACATGGAGTTAAAACGTAATATTATTTATAACTATATAGATATTTAAAGTGGCGGTTACTCAAGTGTATTTGAAATAAGGAATTGATTAGGAATGATACAAATTATATAAATATATAATAGATATTTAAATTAAATGACTGGACAGGCTTTTACCCGGCATGCCCTCTTAATAATCTATTAGCAGTGAGGTCACTTTTGAAGATGTTTTGGGGGACTTGGTGACCCCAAGATGATACCTTTTTTCTGTAACTCTCCAACAGTTGTTCTTATGGGATTGTTTTGCCTATCTTACCATCCTCCATAATGTGCATGGGGGCAAGATAACCATGGGACTTTGTCCAAGCATGTTTGTCACATTACATGTAAATATAGGCATTTTCAACAAAGTACCTATTTTTCATAGACATTCTCTGACTTACAAATGTCAAAACACTTTCTTTTTATTGACATTTAGCGTATTCTCTTGTCTTTCCGATGTTGAAAAATGACTAGAGGATTTAGCCTCTGTGTGACTTTATTTTCATACCATAGTGAAAAAGAAAGTCATGAACTACTTCTGAAAGTTCACAGACTCTCTGATTAACTTAAAAGTGTGTTTCAGGATTTTGGACATAGGACCTCATTTCCAAGTTCGTTTCCTAAGTGTGATATTTATCAGTGGATACATTTACATTGATTGTCTGGCGTTATAATTTATTTGCCTCGGGGGTACTTTGGAGTGGGTAAGACTGTTTGTTTTTCAGTGGCAGGCTAACACATACTGATGACTTGCGCTAGCCTAAGTGTATAAGTGTGTGCAGGGTGTCCGCGCGGTAGTAAAAGGTAGTAAATAGAATCTACCAAAATTAAGGCCCTTGAAAGGTAGTAAAAGGTAATAAATGCAATTTGACTTGGTAGTAAATTTTTCATCACCACCTCAATATATGATTTTACATTTTTTGCTTAATATTTGTGTCTACATGTTTTAACTGCATCTTGCCTAATTAAAAAATATATACGTGCTAACAGGACCTGAGTGAGTCGGAGTCGATAGCAATAGACCTCTGAAGTTCGCCTACAAAAAAGATCCAAAACGGCCATCTTTGCCCATATAAGGAGATCCGGTTGTTAATTGAAGCTAACTACCTATGGCAAATTGCATTGCAAGTTAGCTCTGGAGTAGCAACAATCTAAGTGTGCCGCCTTCACTTACCGGAGATAACAGTATCCACTCGAAGGCAGAGGACAAAAGTGTGTTCAGGAAAACGTCTGCATTTCAGACTTTTTCATCCCCACGAGACTTTAACAGGTGCGATTATTCAAAATCCCCATGTTATTTTCCCATAGGAAAAATCGCCAGATACCGGATGTCAAAGATGGCAGCTTTTTTGTAGGCGAACTTCAGAGGTCTATGATGTAGAAGTAAACTGTGTAGAGTTCCGTGGTTGACAGCCTATCAGCGACGCCAACAAACAACATTTTCGCCTTTTTGCTTCAGTTGATATTACAGGGATACAAACAACGCGCTTTTCGGTGACTCCTTCACGTTGCTTTGGGCGACTTATATGAATCGTGCAGATCCGAAGAGTTTTTTAGGGGCCAGGGATGCAGGGATGCTTTTCGGCGACTCTCG
>NW_027468598.1:39104712-39119712 GCF_046254945.1 Alosa pseudoharengus | reverse complement strand
ATGGGTGCCTTTACTACTATGTAGTTTTCCAAATTTTCATGAAAGTAAACTTCTTTCCAATTTATCCACAGCATTAAAGACATGATCACCCTCTGAAAAGACATATTTGCCCACCTCAGGCATACGTTATTTTTTATTACAGTGAAATATATGGGGCATGTGACTGGGTGCTTTAATCATGATAAAATGACTAGTTATCCACGTGGTCAAGTTATAGACTTATAATACACGCCTTCAACAATTTGCTCCTTTCATTTCATAAACGGACTACAACTAGAAGTCACGTGACTTTACCCTTTGACGTTACTCACCGAAGCATGGTTTGTTTAATAGCCTGGTTAGTAGGGATGTCACGATTTCGATTAAGTCGAAATCGATGGAAATTACATCTCAATCTCAAACTTAGAGCTCAAAGGTAGAATCGACGATGTAGCCACACCCCCAATGTCACGTCCAGCATGTATGCCAAAACACACACACGTGTTGAACTGCGGTGTCAACACTTTAACTTACAAAATATACATCAACCGACCAAAATCCATCCCCTCTTGCTACTCTGAAATCACCGGTCTGGAAGTATTTTGTTCATTCATGTCAATTAACACTAACTTACTCAACTTAGCAAGTGAATAGATGATTTAGTTACAGTCCACAATTACTTTAAGGCATAAAATGCACATTGATAAGTACATATTCCATGAACACTAACCTTGGGTCTCTTCGGAATGTGCTGTAACAGTCAAATTATCATTCTGTGTTTCATTTCTCTATGTTCACGATTATGTTTAATGTTTGTTCTGTTTACAACTTTGTGGTTGCAACGATTTCAAAATAAAAAGGGGTTTCAAAATAAAAGCCCTCCGAAACTGAATAGGAAAAGGCCAAAAAAGCAAACATGGAATGCATTAATATTAGTAATATTTAAAAATCGAATCGTGACTTTAAAATCGAAAATTAAATCGAATCGAGGATTTGGAGAATTGTAACACCCCTACTGATTAGCATTGACACTTACTGCCAGCTCTTACTGGCATCGATAGACTTAAATGTTAAACTTAGTAGGTATAGTGTTTATAGTGTCTCTATTAACCCTTTCGTGCCCGTGCCGAACATTCCATTTTTGGTGCTGGATGACCTCCTCACACAAAAAACCTTATTTCTTGAGTATAATACATACCATCAATGGGATATACATACCATTGTAATCAGAAGGATCAGTTCTATGAAATGATGTAAAATACATATGGTAATGTTGATATAGTAATGAACAGTATTTGAAAATCCTCTCCAAATGTATATCCGGAATTTGTCAAAATTTAATTTCATTCACATAAAAATGAATTTTCATCATATTTCTCTACAAGATAGAGAAAAATATAGAGTGTATGAAATGTTCAGCAAGTTGTGGGCTATTTAACACAAAAAACTGAATTGGAATATCATTAACCTTTTAAAAGTTATGATATTTTTAGTGATCAGTGTAAAAAAATGCAGGAAACGGGATTTAGAATGTTGACAGAATTCACATTCACTTTCTCACCAACAACATAAAAGTATGCATAAAAACTAATAATCAAGTCAGAAACAATGGTTTAGATGTATTTGGTCTATAAGAATAAACCGTTTATTTGTATTTAAGCAAATGCTACAGTCAATAAGAATGACATTTAAAAAAAACATACTGTACCTTACCAGTAATACAGGAAGTAAGTATACTGTATTCATTGAAGACCATTTCGGAAAAGAGACATAAAATACATTTGATTCAACAAATACAACTTCCTTATATAAATCAGTATAATATGAAAATTATATACATATATAAAATGTATTATTATTCATGAAAAGCTAGGAATACAATCAACATCACTCAAAACTCAATGTGTTCTAAACATTTGAAAGTGGATTACATACTTAGAACAAGCCTGTGGAGAATAAACACATACACACATATACACACAAACTCATACCCACACACACACACACTTACAGAGGAGGATAGGGAAAGGTGGGGTGGGGAACCTGAAGGTTGAACACAGAAGAGCTATGACTCATTACTAAACGCATCCCCTTTTGCAGAATGCCAAATCTGACAGCAATTTGTTTATCAATAAATCAAATTCGCCTACCGTTACACTCCAGGGCCATACAAGCTACTTTAGTTTTATTATGTACGTTGTTTTATAACAAGCTCCTGCTGTACAGGAATATGTACTTGATGGAAAGACGACAGAGTAGTAGTTGGAGCAGCTGAAGGTGAGGCTGAAATTTCAACGGAAATGCCTACCAGCTGTTGTGATAGATTTCCTCCAAATTCTTTCTGGCTGTAGCTACCAAACCTAGGTTCAACACCAGATTCTGCATTGCATTGTCAAACTTGAAATAACAAGAAGCTACTGACAACGGCAATGTCAATGGAGAAAAAGTGCTTTCTGGTATTCTGCGTTTTTTGGAGTACACAATATGTATTCATCATTTGGTCAATGTCCCCTGATCCCTGCCAAGACTTGGTTCCCCAGTAGCAATGGATATTAGGGAGGGAAGTGAACCCCATGTAAATGATCAATCCCAGAAACCTGTGAAACTCTTCTGGGGTCTTTGTACCATGCCCCTGCACTGTTTGCATATGATGGCCTACTAAGCACAAGCTCCCATTCCCTCCGGTAAAACCACATATGCCTGGGACAACAATGTGAGTAAAAAAGAACATAACAAGTCTATTTCACACAGTTTTTTAGTCTGCACCATCCTACGCATGGCACATAAATCTATACCTTCTTCCTCCATCCCCTCATGGTCTTCAGCATTGTGAGCGCAAGCTCATGAGCAGTCAGCTACCTCTTCAGGCTTGCGAGAAGGTCTGTGTAGGTCTTGTCATCCTCCATCTGAAACAAGAGCGAAATCATACAAATACCTTTTATTAATGTAAAAAATAAAATGACAAAACTACAGATTTGTGCATGTATGCACACAAAAGAAGAGGTAGCCTAAACTATTGAAGCATCCTCAGAATATACTCGAAATATTTCTAAGTAGGCCTATGAAAAGTCATTGTATTACACATGGGTTTAGCTACCCTAAATCTGATTGCCTGGCTGGCATCAAGATAAAGACAGATTACATTTCACCTAGTAACAAACTGCTGAAATGCAATAATGACATTTCTGACAGAATATGTGATTTCACATCATGTTTTCTATAACTAAATATTGAGGAGTTGTGCTTCATCTATTTCAAGTCATGCCATCTTAGAAAATGTTGAGACAAGCACGTCTGATGTTTGTCATTTAGAAGTTAGCAAGCTAAAATAGTTCACTACAGACTGCACTACAGATAACAACCGGAGGAAAGGCAATAAGTTAATTACATTTCTGACAGAATATGTGATTTTACATCTTATTTTCTACAACTAACATTACATATTGAGAGGAGTAAAAATATCGCTCAACTTATTTCATGTAAGAGAACGCAACTTAGAAACGTGGCGCCCATTGATTTATTCAGCTTTGGTTTGCTATACTGTCTTGCCAATATAAGGCTTACCTAACAAGCAAATTGGTACTAGATAACAAACTTACCTACAGGTTATATACTAACAGGTTTTTAAATGAAACTGTCAAATGAAAATAACTGACATCAAAAGCAAACGATAATATTGCAAGCAGTTCAGAATTATACAGTTAGCTAAAGTTACGTGACGATGCACTAGCCCCCCGCTAAGCCATAATGTTGACGCTGATGAGAAAGCATATTACTGTCAAATAACATGATTTAAGGACTTCAAATTAAGATAAACCATAACTAGAACCGATGTAAAAACAATATTACCTCAGTTTATCCAGCTTTGTGGTTTCCAGTCGAGGCAAACTCCAACTTAAGTGCAGGTGGCATCCGGCTGTCCACGTCAAATGCACCGACTCAAGTGAAAATATTTTTTCAAGACTCATCTTCAAGTATCCAAAACATTTCGCGCCATAAACCCCTTAACCAATCATATCAAATTGAAGCTTATGTTGTCAGCATTACGGGGAAGATTTCAGAAATAAAATCAGTCATTGGACAGCTGAGATATTAGATGATTGGTCATCGTTAAAATTTTAACGAAATTAGAATGGTCGGGCTTGTAAGGGTTAACTGTTTTCTAAATAAACTTTCAGCAAACTTACTGTACATTGTTGCCAATGCCTTGTTTTAAATGTTAAGAACATAATTACACTGTCAACGAAGTAGAAAGTTAAAGCGATTTATGTGTAGTATGAGATGTCCCGTTGCTAGTGCTAATAACGTTATGGAAGAATCGGTAAAAACTGACTAAGTTCGGAATGCTTCTTGTCTGGATAGGGTCACCCTAGCTTATGGTCTTACTTAACATATTTAAAACCCATTTAACACCGGATATGATATTTTACATAATATATTTTACATTTGCACATGCACTGGTAATTCCTTGGAATTTAATTTCTAGTTAGTTTTAGGCTTTAGAAACACACACTTGGCTCTAGTTTTTTCCTTATGCATACCATCACATGTTGTGGAAACAATTGGCACCCGTTTCATAGAATGACCCACATGTGGTTGCTTTGATATGTTATAATATAATTCATAATATTATTTAGCTAAATAGCTAGCGCTCTGACTTAATTAAGGCAGGCAGCTAAGCACCGACCCATTGTTGAAAAAAACCTGACATCAAAAGGTTTTATTTTTTATTTTTATTTATTTGGATGCCTTGTGTTTTTAGAAGCCTCACGTTTTTTGTTTCTGCTTTCGCCGTGCTCATATAAACGTGAGATGTGTTGCTGCAGTCAGTTGCTCATATAAACGTGAGATGTGTTGCTGCAGTCAGTTGCTCATATAAACGTGAGATGTGTTGCTGCAGTCAGTTGCTCATATAAACGTGAGATGTGTTGCTGCAGTCAGTTGCTCATATAAACGTGAGATGTGTTGCTGCAGTCAGTTGCTCATGTAAACGTGAGGTGATTGAATTCGAGTGTCTGGAGGTGAAAGTGTGTCTGGGATCGCCCACGTAGAGGTCAGGTGTGTGTGTGTGTGTGTGTGTGTGTTCAGAGACATGTGTGTTAAGTTTTATATTTCACGTTTTTTAGGAGGACCAGTGAAAAAAAAAAAAAGGTTTATTTATTTCTTTATTTCTCAGGTCAACACTTATTCTCACTCTCACTTTCTTCCCCACACTTACTTGCAGACACCTTTCCACACACACATACTCCCTCACACACACACACACACACACACACTAGGAACATCCCGATGAAACTCTTCCCTCTACATCTGGGGAGCAGCATGAATGTAGAGCACACAGTTTGGTGACTTGAGGTGTTTAGGAACAGCAAGATTTAGACCTCTGAGATTGGATTGGGACATCTCTACACTGCATGCAAACACACACACACACACAGGCAGCCGCGGCCTACTGGTTAGCGTTTCGGACTTGTAACCGGAGGGTTGCCGGTTCGAACCCCGACCAGTAGTGCCCTTGAGCAAGGCACCTAACCCCTCACTGCTCCCCGAGCACCACTGTGGTTGCAGGCAGCTCACTGCGTCGGGATTAGTGTGTGCTTAACCTCACTGTGTTCAATGTGTGCTGAGTGTGTTTCACTAATTCACGGATTGGGATAAATGCAGAGACCAAATTTCCCTCACGGGATCAAAAGACTATATATACTTACACACACGCAAACGCGCGCGCAAACACACACACACACTTTCACGGAAACTCTGTACCCTCACTCCCTTTCTATCACACACTCATGGTGTCTGTATTTCACAGGGTGTGTCTTGTTACACACACATACACACACACACACACAGTGATGTTTAAATGGTGTTGAACACTAATCCGCTAATCTATCTTCTCTCTCTCTCTCTCTCTTTTTGTAGATCATGCTTTAAGAAGACAGATTTTACTTTTTGTATGTAATTGTATTCTATTTTAATGTAATTATGTAATTCATTTGGCTTTATTTCAATTCAATAAAGATCATTTATAAATAAGTGTGTATACATTTAATTATGTTCCTTTAATAAAGATAATTTGTAAAGAAGTCTGTGTGTGTGTGGGGGGGGTGCGTGTGCACATGTAATGTATTTTAAAATAATATGTGTAAAAATATGCACAAAGGGGGTCTGATCAGATTTACACCATGTCCTGACAAGATGCCATGTGAGCAGACATTAGTGATGAAATCCTGACCGGATGTGATGCAAACAAACATTAGTGATGAAATCCTGACCGGATGTGATGTGAGCAGACATTAGTGATAGAAAACGTTTAATTGATGTTTTCATTTGGAGCGTCTTGACTGCAAGCAGCGCAGCGTTTTGAGGGACGCCCCACTTCTAGTTTCTTTCTGTCGCTCGCGTTACTCTGCTATTTAGAATGAGAAATAATAATATTACGGCACATTTAATGCTTTCTGTCGCTCGCGTTACTCGGCTATTTAAAATAAGAAATAATATTACAGCACATTTAACGCTTTCAGTGACTCATAGTCACTCACTCGGATCCTATTAGCACATGGTGTTAGAACAGACGCCTCGGATTTGGCCCCTGGGGTCCGTGGCAGCCATTTTTAGAAATGGCCGACAAATATGGGTTTTGTTAGTCAAGTGATGTTACTTTATTTATATAGCACATTTAAAATCAACAGCTGAAGTTGTCAAAGTGCTTTATTTATAGCACATTTAAAACAACAGCTGAAGTTGTCAAAGTGCTTCACAGGTAACAGTTTGACTTGAGCTGTAGTTCTCAGATAATAAAATCTACCCTTCACCACCAAATAGTAGTATTTAGCTAGTTAGCTGACACTTTTGTCCAAAGCGACTGACCCTGAGGTTCTGAATTCAAGTCTAGTTCTAGCCTAGAAATCTATACGCACCCTAGCGGCAGCAAATTAAATTTGCAGCCAGGGTAGTCTAGCAACTCTCCGTTGGCTTGCGATCTGGAAAAATGAAACTTCAATCAGGCCAATCACATCGTTTATGGAGTCAGTAGGCGGGCTGCGTGAATTCCCAGCTACTTGAAAACAAAGAAGATGCTGCTTCTGGCGAACAGCACGACACAAGTTAAGGTTTTTTTTTTTTTTTCAAGTTGGCAAAAGTTTGACCAACTAGCTCCGCTGGTGGGAAAACGCATGGGACTCATGAGTTGTAGCGTTATCCTATTGCGTGCAGAGGGAATTTGAAAGACAACCATTTATCCCACCCCTCGGATTGAGCACTGCGAATGGTGAGTTCCCAGACCCTACATCTTGATGTGGATCAGGCTAGTCTAGTAAAGGGCTGAACAGGAAAATCATAAGGCTATGTATCTTGAAATTCCAGTTTGTGAGAAACTTGATGTGCTTAAATAGCTTCAAGCTCAAGTATGAAGTTCATAAGGAAATAGAATTGTTATTTGGACACGGTGGACTTCTCCCTACTGTGGAATGCAGAAAGGGATGCTACAAGGAAGGGAATTCAAACACACCCAACACCTTAACATCTAGTGATGCCACTGTGGTTCGGGCCTGAGGATGACGGACAGCAGGACTAGTTACCTGTGCTTTCAAAGGTAAACTTGCTTGTTTTTACCTGCGTACATTTTCACACCAGTATAAGTATACTCTTTTGATCCCATGAGGGAAATTTGCTCTCTGCATTTATCCCAATCCATAAATTACTGAAACACACTCAGCACACATTAATCCTGGCACAGTGAGCTGCCTGCTACAACAGTGGCGCTCGGGGAGCAGTGAGGGGTTAGGTGCCTTGCTCAAGGGCACTTCTGCCGTTCCTACTGGTCGGGGATCGAACCGGCAACCCTTCTGTTACAAGTTGTGTGTATTCGTGTGAAGGGTGATTCTACAGAAATGTCAGATTTTTGCAAAATGCCCAACAAAATATTTATTTATTATAATATTTATTTACTTAGACCAGTGGTTTTCAAAGTGGGGGGTGCCAGGGGGGCCTCAGCAAGTTGGAAAGAAAAATAAAAGCAACATTTGAAAAATGTAAAATATACCTATTACTATGAGGGTTGTTATATAATGCCATTATAATAATTTGTCGCATATCTGAACATTATATTTTCCATGATAATGACTGGGAATAATAGTAGAGTGATAGCTCACATATAGCAGAAAGCCCCAAATGCAACTTTTACACACTGTATGCTCCATCGAGAAGTGCTTGTGGCTAAAATAATTATTAGGATTGCTTAATGTATTTTTACATTTGCCGTAGTATTGTCAATGGGTTTACCGTATTTTCCGGACTATAAGTCGCATCAGTCAAAAAATGTGTCGTTAAGAGGAAATAAACATATATATAAATATATATATATGTTGCACCTGAGTCGCAGGACCAGCCAAACTATGAAAAAAAGTGTGACTTATAGTCCAGAAAATACGGTCAAGGGGGTCCTTGGCCAGAACCTAGTGGTATTTGGGGGGCCTTGTCGTGGAAAAGTTTGGGAACCCCTGACTTAGACCACATTATTACTGAAATAATTTGCAGTAAGAATACACATAAGGGACAGCTTAATCATTAAAAAATTTATAAATATTTAAGGTTTTACATATTTAATTTCTATGAGTCACTGGTGTTGCTTTACAGTATGCACAGAAGATCATGGGCTGCCCTCGGCCTTCCTTGACGGCCATCTATAACTCCCGTTGTCTCAGCAGGGCCAGAAACATCTTGAAGGACACCACCCACCCCGGCTTCCATCTCTTAAACCTGTTGCCCTCTGGCAGGCGCTTCAGGTCCATACGAGCCAGAACAAACAGACTCAGGGATAGCTTCTCCCCCAAAGCTGTCACCATACTTAACATAAATTTGCACTAATGTAAACTGCCCTGACCACTGCACCACCAGACATAAACTACCTCTATCATCAATACTCAATATTCAAAAAATACAATATTCAGTCGCTCTTTGGACTCTGTGTGTCTGTGCTCATAATATTCTGTTTGTGTTTTTTTTTACTGTGTACTCATATTTTTTATTGTATAGTCTTTTATATTGTGATAATTATGTGTGCACTTTTACGGAGCTGCTCTTTAAATCCCATTGTACTGTGTATAACGACAATAAAGGCTTACTACTCTACTCTATTCTACTCATCTCTACTCTAGAATAGAGAATATTCTACTCTACTCTATTCTACTCTTCTCTATTATACTCTATTATACTCTACTCTATTCTATTTACTATACTGTATTCTATTCTATTCTAATTTGGTCCTCAGTCTGAATACATGAGTGTTGGGATGTTACATGAGTGTTTTGTGGTGCTTGGAATCCTATAAAAAAAGAAAACACTTTGACGGCTCAAAAACATGTGATTGTTCAATTAACATTTTGTTTTCCTCAAAAATACACAGAAATCGCAACAATTAGGTGCTTTTCCAGATAGTAACAGATCTGTAAAGTGTCGGGACAGAAAAATGGAAATTTCTGTAGAATGGCGCTGAAACGGCAGGAACAAGTGTGTACAATGACATACATTTCCCATAAGTGCATGGTCTTTCTGTATATAAAAGAACTTTGCAGACTTTTCTAAAGCATCTCAGAAAGTGTTATTAATAAAGTAATTGAAATGCATTTGTATTTATTATATGGCATATACGTCATGAAGATCTGTGGTGGTTTGGCGCCCTCTACAGGGGGATAGTGGCAGTGACAGCACTTAGGATATGGTTTGGGGGATATACAGTGCTAATTGGTGTTTGACTGTTTTTTCCTCCCAGAAGGACCTGTCGCTTATCCCCAGATCACCAATATGGGAACATGTAACCGTTTACTGGGTACACAGCAGATGTATCCACCTGTCAATTTGTCGAACTGGTTGCACCAAAGCTCAGTAAACGGGCAGCTACGAGCCTCTGAAACCGAAAGTGCGCGTCGATGGTTTCGCGCATTAACTGAACCCGGAACAACAGTTGGGCCGCCTTCTTGCCTTCTCGCGCGTCCGGAAGACATTTCGACATGACAGTCTGGAGTTTAGATGTTTTACCATAATTTCTGTTGTCGTGCAGACATTTTTGCATCTTATTGTTCGTGCGTGCGTCAGATCAGCCTGCTGGGAGACGTCCTGTGGTCGCGAGGGTGTGTAGCCGACGTGTTTTTGTCTCGGGGCCTGTAGGAACAGGAGTCGGTCAAACTCCAAGAAACTCAATTCTGAGGGTCTGAGAATCTTCTAGAAAACCAGCATGAGCGTGGACGGGGACATCGATCCTGAGGTGGAAGCGTGAGTATTATAGCCTACTCCGTCAGGTAAACTCATAGTCATTATAAGAAACGAACTGGTATCAGCAGTTATCCAAATGTGTGCTCCAGAAACGGAAGTATCCTGTCCAATACGCGAGTGCAAGTTACAGAACAACCCGACCACCGAACAAAGTTAGGATCCATCGGGACACGGACATTGTCTGAAGTGAAACTAAATCCACCGACAGACTCGTATAAAGCACTTCATGTGTGTGTTCTGTGCGTGTGGTGTGTGCTTGCTGCGCGTGTGCAGAAGGCTAACATTACCGCTCTGGCGGCTGCCCCCCGTATCTCTCTCGGTTGAATATGTGTTTCGATATCGAAACGTTTCGAATGACATTACTGTGGGACTATACCAGTTATCCTCCAGCTAGTAGCTGGCTTAGCTGGTCTTGCTGGTTTTCCTCCAGCTCTTGCTGGTCTTTGCTGGTGTAGCTAGTTGGTTCGGCCACTGGTTGGGCATGCTGTCGTGACCATCTGAGGAAGCTGGTCATGCTGGTGTGACCAGCCTGTCATGTCGTATACAACTGGTGTAAGATGGTCGTGTGGTGAACTGCCAGCTTCTGTTGGTCATTATAGAAAACCAGCATGACCATCTTACACCAACAATGCCAAGCTTGGCAGGCTGGTCACCAGCATGACCAGCTTCCTCAGATGGTCATACCAGCATATCCACTTGGTGGCCCAACCAGCTACACCAGCAAAGACCAGCAAGAGCTGAAAGAAAACCAGCAGCTGAAAGCAACTTCCAGCATAAGCTGGTTTCTAGGTTTTTTTCCCAGTAGGTTATAGCAGACCAACATTTAAAAATCAAGAGAGCTCAAAAGTCATTGGTGTGAATATTGAGGCGCAACATTTGGTTTTTGCTGCAAAATGCTGTAGGCTAATGGACCTGTCTCTCTGCGGCTGGCTACTGCTGCAGGTGGAAATGTGACCTCCATAAAGCTGTGAAGCTCCGCCCTTTATTCACCTGGACTCAGACCAGCAAGTCACAGCAGTACAGAATAGAAGGGGCGTGTGCTAGCAAGTGATAACACGCCAGGCTGCTAATTTCACTAGCACAGGCTCATATGGGCCTAATCACCTGATATGGGCCTAATCACCTCATATGGGCCTAATGGCCTAATCACCTCATATCAGTGCCGGTTCAGACCTCCATGGGGCCCTAAGCAAAATCCTGCTAAGGGGCCCTCCTACCTGAACTCTGAGTGTGAAAATGTAACAATTTTTTTACAGTATCATCTGACAACTCAGTGCTCCCAATACAATCATCCCACCCCATTTTGGATGTCTATGGAAGTTACCAAATATAGTGTGTTTCCCTATAAAGGACTAGGAGAAATAAACATAATTGTGTGTGAATCACCTTCACACAGCAATAAATGCCCAGTTTCATTGCCTGGGCTGTTTGCAAAAAATAACTGCAGTTTTTTCAAGTACAGTTCAGTTATACCACAGTAGGCTACAGTGCAGTATAGTATTTTCATGTCCAAAATACTGCATTTCTGTAGTAAAGTTTTTTACAGTCTATGAGTAAAGTACAGTACTATGCAGTAGCCTACAATGCAGTTTTTTGTGTCTAAAATACTGCATTCCCTGCATAAGAACTGCAAATATTTTCTCCAAAAACTGAGGTTTTCATACTTAGAAATCTGCAGTTTGACACTTGAAGTAATGCAGTTTTTTTGTAAGGGTCTGGTTGTGCTAGCAGCCTACTGGCTGACTGTTCTTGTGTCTGTAGTAGGCTACTTGCCAAAGACATAGGCTATGAACTGGCTCCCCTGATTCTCTTATTATTTCAATATTTTTTTCAAACGTAGACTATTTTAAACAATCATTTTAATACTTCATATAGGCCTAATTTACGATGTGCATCTACTGTCCATGCAGCACAGCGAATCAAAGTTAATACATTAGGCTAGGCCTACTTTCCATTTTGCATACGTTCAGTTGTAGGCTATAAAGCTTGACTGAAACATTGTAAAACAATTCGTTATTTTAAAAATGTATGGGAAGAGTGAAATCAACTATTAGTTTTAACGGGTCCTCGCATGTTTCTGCTGAAAAACTGCTAGTTTCATCCCGAGCTGCACGTTATGAACGCATTTAAAGATGCCGTCATTTAAAAAAAAAATGTAGCCAGTCGGCCGCATTCAGACAAACGGAATATGCGATTATATTTCACAACTTTGCCAAGTACTGTGACTGGGAAAGGCTGGCAAGCAAGCCGCAGACAGATCAGGGGGTTCACTTCCCTGTTAGGTAGGCCTATGCTAGACCAGCAACATGCGCTGGAGAGACGCATGTTGACATCAAACCATGGAACGAACGCAAGTTTACCCGACTGCTGTTCCCGCTGTCATTCTCGTGGCGTTTTCCCGCTGTCATTCTCGTGGCGTTTCTTCCGTTTTTCATGCCCTGAATGGTAATTCGGTTTCATGTTCATCTTCTTAATGTATGAGGCACTGTCGCTATAACTAGGGCCTACTTACTTGTCTGTCACTATAGCTTGACTCAAGAGGAGACGGGGGAGGGGGCCTTCATTAACTTGCGGGGCCCTACGCAACTTGCGTAGTGTGCGTATAGGGAGAACTGGCCCTGCCTCATATGGGCCTAATGGCGGTCATGGTACAGGAGGTTCCCCTTGCCCTCATGCACATACGGCCCATATAGAGGTATCTGCTGAGCTTGTGCCATCAACCCCATACCAAGGTGGTGGTTGCTGCACAGAGCCCAAGGTGGTGGTTGCTGCACAGAGCCCAAGGTGGTGGTTGCTCGGAGGCTGCACAGAGCCCAAGGTGGTGTTAAGGTGGTGTTAAGGTGAAGGCTGCACAGAGCCCAAGGTGGTGTTAAGGTGGAGGCTGCACAGAGCCCAAGGTGGTGTTAAGGTGGTGTTACGGTGGTGTTAAGGTGGTGTTAAGGTGGAGGCTGCACAGATCCCTGTGCAGGTTGACCGCAGTGGTCTCTCCCTTATGGTTCTGGCACTTGGCCGTAATTTTGCAGACCAGCCTGGGATGCCCTTCTGCCTCTTGGGGGTTTGTGTTTGTGGGCCTCGGTCTGGTTGGCATGGTAAATAGTTTGTTTGGGGCGCTATGGTGTTCTGGATTATGGGCTGTACCATCTCCTGGCGGGGTGCTTTACAGGGTTCTGGAATATGCGTCAGACTTTGTGACCTCAGTTCTCTGAGTGGAGAGGTCATGTGTTCTGTCTCCAGGCTGCTCTAACACATTACACACCAGTACACTGTGGTGCTCTGACGCATTACACACATACATACTATACATACTATACTATATTACACACCAGCACACTATACATACTATACTATATTACACACCAGCACACTATACGTACATACTATACTATATTACACACATACATACTATACATACTATACTATATTACACACTATACATACTATACTATAATACACACCAGCACACTATACATACTATACTATATTACACACCAGCACACTGTGGTGAACGGGCCAGCCGGTGCGGCTTAGAGTTCGTGCACGGACATGACAAGCAGAGGGATCATATGTAAGAGTGGAGAGATAGTCTCTTCACTCAGAAACTCAACGTTACAAAGTCACCACACATTCCCTAACTACTACACCCCTAGTTACAAAGTCACCACACATTCTCTAACCACTACACCCCTAGTTACAAAGTAACCAGTGCTGCTGGTGGTGCTACGTAGCCTAGGCAGCTAGTGTTGCTGGTGGTGCTACGTAGCCTAGGCCGCTAGTGGTGCTACATAGCCTAGGCCGCTAGTGTTGCTGGTGGTGCTACGTAGCCTAGGCCGTTAGTGTTGCTGGTGGTGCTACGTAGCCTAGGCCGCTAGTGCTGCTGGTGGTGCTACGTAGCCTAGGCCGCTAGTGCTGCTGATGGTGCTACGTAGCCTAGGCCGCTAGTGCCCTGGTAGTGCTACGTAGCCTAGGCCGCTAGTGTTGCTGGTGGTGCTACGTAGCCTAGGCCGCTAGTGTTGCTGGTGGTGCTACGTAGTCTAGGCCGCTAGTGGTGCTACGTAGCCTAGGCCGCTAGTGGTGCTACGTAGCCTAGGCCGCTAGTGCTGCTGGTAGTGCTACGTAGCCTAGGCCGCTAGTGTTGCCATTGTCGAGTCTGCTTATCAATGCGATTCCTTATCGATTCCCACATCGATTCCCGATTCCCACAGCCGCTAGTGCTGCTGGTGGTGCTACGTAGCCTAGGCCGCTAGTGCTGCTGGTGGTGCTACGTAGCCTAGGCCGCTAGTGGTGCTACGTAGCCTAGGCCGCTAGTGCTGCTGGTGGTGCTACGTAGCCTAGGCCGCTAGTGGTGCTACGTAGCCTAGGCCGCTAGTGCTGCTGGTGGTGCTACGTAGCCTAGGCCGCTAGTGGTGCTACGTAGCCTAGGCCGCTAGTGGTGCTACGTAGCCTAGGCCGCTAGTGCTGCTGGTGGTGCTACGTAGCCTAGGCCGCTAGTGGTGCTGGTAAGTTCTTACACTAAAAATGGCATCACATTTCAGTGACATGCCTTACTCTCTAATTCTGCCTGAGACATCGCAAAGCCATTGTGTGTGTGTTAATGATGTGTGTGTGTGTGTGGTATGTTAATGATGTGTGTGTGTGTGTGTGTGTGTGTGGTATGTTAATGATGTGTGTGTGTGTGTGTGTATGTGTGTGTGTTAGGATCATGCTGGACGCTGAGGGACGAGGTTCCCCGGATGTGGACTACGAGGGCGGGTC
>NW_027468598.1:39074712-39097212 GCF_046254945.1 Alosa pseudoharengus | reverse complement strand
CAAAAAAACAAGCTTTCCGTTCAACACAAGACTCTTCGTTGTATGACTGCAGATTGCTTGCAGAGCAGCTAGCTGCTCATTAGTTCACCGTTGCCGCTAAAAACAGCACCCCCTATCGCAATTGAAAGTTACTGTACGGAGGAGCTACCTCCCTTGGCCATTGAAAACGACGTGATTCACGAGCCGCTGGGGTCCGAGGCGTTTATAATGGACTTCAATGAGGGGCTTGAGGAGGAAGCTCCTCCATACAGTAATTTTCAATTGCGATAGGGGGTGCTGTTGGCATTTTGACCTAGGGGAACGATTTTGTTCATTTAAAGTGTTCAAATAGTAATATATTAACAGTAATTTATCAGAATAGTAATTCACTTAATATATTTTTTATTTTTCTCTGAAATTTTAGGGAGGGTGTTCCTCCCTTTCCTCAATGAAGGAGCCTCCTCTGACACACACACACACCCATACACACACACACCCATACACACCCACACACACCCATACACACACACACACACACACTAATTATGATGACTCACAGAAGTTAATAATAAAAAAAACCTCTTCCTGTGTCTTGTCCAGCACACACACACACACACACACACACACACACATTACACACACACACACACACACTAATTATGATGACTCAAACCTCTTCCTGTGTCTTGTCCAGCACACACACACACACACACACACCCATACACACAAACACTCATACACACACACACACACACACATTACACACACACACAGACACACACTAATTATGATGACTCAAACCTCTTCCTGTGTCTTGTCCAGCACACACACACACTAATTATGATGACTCACTTCCTGTGTCTTGTCCAGCACACACACACACTAATTATGATGACTCACTTCCTGTGTCTTGTCCAGTCCTGATTCGCCACGAGCTGCAGGAGCATCACAAGCGGCACTATGAGGTCGTGTTTGAGGGCGTGGCCAGACCGGGCGAACAGGCGGGCCTCAACCGCGTCTTCACCGAACCAGAGGTGGTCGAGGGCGGACATCGCGGCGTCAACACCGAGCACGAGGTGAGCCGACATGTCCGAGTCTCCTGCCGCAACAACAGCTGATCTGTTTGGATGATGGGGAGATTTGATTGGATGAAGGGCTGATCTGATTGGATGAAGGGCTGATCTGATTGGATGATGGGAAGGTTTGATTGGATGAAGGGCTGATCTGATTGGATGAAGAGCTGATCTGATTGGATGATGGGGAGGTTTGATTGGATGAAGGGCTGATCTGATTGGATGATGGGGAGGTTTGATTGGATGAAGGGCTGATCTGATTGGATGATGGGGAGGTTTGATTGGATGATGGGGAGGTTAGACATTTTATTAATTTGGAACACGATGATTAGAATATTTGAAAACCTGTATAAACTGCACTGATTTGAACACTGAATATACATACACACATATAAATTGTAGATAATAATATACAATATCATATTATATTAATATTAATTAGGGCTATCAATCGATTAAAAAAATAATCAAATGAATTACATACTCTGTGATTAATTAATCTAAATTAATCTCATGCATCCATTGAGCCATCAAGCCAACGTGGCAGGTGCCAACCAGTGTACAAAACCGGCTCTGGCCAGATAGAGATACTGTATTTATTGCACACAAAATTCTGCAAGTCCTGTCTTGTAGACTGCAGCTGATCTGTGGTGCGATTCCCAAAACCATTGTTGCTAACCTGTTAGGCTGTTTGCTAACCCGTTAGCCTGTTTGCTAACCCGTTAGCCTGTTTGCTAACCCGTTAACCTGTTTGCTAACCCGTTAACCTGTTTGCTAACCCGTTAACCTGTTTGCTAACCTGTTAGCAACTTACTTGGTTGGCAGTTGGAAATTACATTGCAACCAACAAAGTTGCTAACTGAGCTGACAGCTCTGGTGTTGGGACAAGCTGCCGCCTGTTCTAGCTCCTCACGGCAGAATGAGCAGTTCATGTTGACGTGTAGAGTCAGCCACCAATCAACACCTCCTGGCTGTCCTCTGCCTTGTGCTGATTGGTCAGTTAAAGTTAACCTTGTGCTGATTGGTCAGTTGAAGTTAACTTTGTGCTGATTGGTCAGTTGAAGTTAGCTTTGTGCTTATTGGTCAGTTGAAGTTATCCATGTGCTGATTGGTCAGTTGAAGTTAACTTTGTGCTGATTGGTCAGTTGAAGTTAACCATGTCTCTCCTCTGCCTTGTGCTAATTGGTCAGTTGAAGTTAACCATGTGCTGATTGGTCAGTTATAGTTAGCTTTGTGCTTATTGTTATCCATGTGCTGATTGGTCAGTTGAAGTTATCCATGTGCTGATTGGTCAGTTGAAGTTAACCATGTGCTGATTGGTCAGTTGAAGTTAACCATGCCTCTCCTTTGCCTTGTGCTTCAGGTGCTTCGTGACGTCGAGCCCAAATACGGTGAGCCTCGACGCGCCATCCGCCTTAACGACGTGCTGCGTTCGTTCCCGAGCGACGGCAAGCGCATCCGCGTGGCAGTGCTGAGTGGCATTCCGATCGCCGGCCTGAGCTACGGCGCCCACAAGCTGGCACTGGACTGGAGCCACGAGGCCGCCAATCAGGACATGCACTTCCTGTTCTACCTGAACTGCCAGGACCTCCGGCACTACGCTGAGGAGACGCTGACCTTCCTGAAGCTGCTCAACATGTTCCACCACGCGCTGGACGGCATTCTGCCGCTGCTCAAGAGCCCAGAGACGCCATGTGCGCTCGTGCTGGAGGGCTGGGAGGAGCGCCGCCCCCTACTGGACATGAGCGCGCCGCCCGTCACCGACCCCACGCAAGAAGCTCCGCTCTCGGCCCTGATGGCCTCTCTGCTGCGCGGCGACCTGATGCCGCACATGCGGCTGGTCATCACCTGTCGCCGTAGCGACCTCTACCTGCTGCCCCAGGCGCACATCGACCGCGTGCTGGAGGTGCGCGGCTACCTGCCCGCTCACCGCGACCAGTTCTTCCTGAAGCACAACGACCGCGACCTCTCGGTGGGCCAGCAGGTGCTGCCGCAGGTCAAGCGCTCGCCCACGCTCTACGCCCTGTCACACCTGCCGCTGTTCGCCTGGATCGTGGTGTGGGTGTTCGAGCGCAACGTGCGACGCAAGCCCAGCTTCTATACGCGGCCCCCCCACGAGACGCCCTTCATGGTGGACATCGTGCTGGTGATGGTCAACCGCTGGCAGGAGCGTTACCGCGGCAGCTCGTCCGACCACACGCGCTGGAAGGACGAGGAGAAGAACCTGCTGAAGAGCCTCGGACGCTTCGCCCTGCGCATGACCGAGGCCCGCCGCGTGCGTTTCCACGCCAACGACTTCAAGGAGTTCGACCTGGAGCCACGGAAGCTGCTGAACGTGGGCCTGATCACCGAGGAGATGGCGGAGTGGACGCCGGGCGGGGCAGGCGGGGTCAGCGGAACCCCTCGGTCCACCTACGTCTTCCTCCACCTGGCGCTGCAGGAGTTCATGGCGGCGTTCTACGTCTACCTGGCGTTCCGTGCGGATGGACGGAACGTGTTCGAGCAGCAGCTGAAGAGCTCGGTGGTGTCGAAGCTGGTGAAGGACCGGCCCATCCTGGACCTGTTGCGCCCGGCGACCGACCGCGCGCTGGCCAGCCCCGACGGCCACCTGGACCTCATGCTGCGCTTCCTGTGCGGCATGGCCATGGACTCCACGGAGGACCACCTGCGCGGGACCATGCTGCCGCACCGCAACCCCCCCCCACGCGGCATGGACGACGCCGAGCACTTCCTCCGCAAGAGGATGGAGACCGCCCACCCCGACCGCCGACGCAACCTGGAGCTCTGCCTGAACGAGATGAAGGAGCTGGACGAGGACAAGCAGGAGTCCAGGCACATGGGCTTCTGACCGCCGCGGCCAGCGCCGCCCCCAGGATTCTAAACGCCTGACCGACAGACCCACCCCAGGATTCTAAACTCAGAACTGGACTTTAAACACAGAGTGGTTTTACTGACTAGAGTCCGGCCAGATAGTGTGTCACGCTGATCTGTGTGTGTGTGTGTGTGTGTGTGTGTGTGTGTGTGCGTGTGTGTGTGCGTGTGTGTGTGTGTGTGTGAAATAAGATGATGATGATGATGATGATGATGATGATGATTATGATGGTGAGGATGATGATGATGATGATGTCAATGCCTTAATGAAATCAACGTGAACATAACCCCCCCCCACACACACACACACACACACACACACACACACACACACAGACAGAATCCCATGCACACTCCCAATCACACAGCATTAGGCTAACACACACATGCGTGCTCTCACACACACTCACACACACACATGCGTGCACTCACACACACACACACTCACACTCACACACACACACACACTCCACATGCCCCCCCCCCCCCGCTGTGCTGTGCTGGGCCTGTAGCCCATAGTCTGGCAGGATGTACATCTCTCATCTTACTTTATGTTAATACCACTGACTAATGTGCTAATGTGTGTGTGTGAGTTCATTTGTATACACATTTCACACACAATGATAATGCACACACAGTGTGTGAACACACACATTTCACACACAATGATTCACACACACTGTGTGTAAATAGCCCTGGCTGTGGTCATCTCTAACAGCTTATGATGGTGATTCAGCTGCTTTTGCTTGTCGTACCACCTCAAGCTGGTCATTTTAGTTGGTGTTGCTAGAATGACCAACATAAGCTGGCATGGCCAGTTAAACCAGCAATGTAGACCAGCAACACCAACTAAAATGACCAGCTTGAGGTGGTACGACATGCAAGACCATCATTGTATCACTATAGAATCACCATCGTACACTGGCTAAACATGGTGCATTAGTGTCTGCAGCATGGGCATCTATGATGGTGTGGAGGTGCATTAGTGTCTACAGCAGTGGTCCCCAAACTACGGCCCGCCACCTCATTTTGGGTGGCCCCCCAAAACATGTCTGTGGTATATAGCATCTGGCCCGCACGGGAGTACGACATCGTCAAACTATAACCTCCGTAATTTCCCCCATTCATTCTCTATGGCGGGTCTTAACAGTATACATGTGATATTCTTTTTGTCCACTGGTGGTTGTTTTGGCGCTGTTTCGCGTTTGCCATCGAAAACAGAATGAAATGTATAGGCCTACCTGCAAACAATGTAAGAGGCCTATGCTGACTTCATCAGTGCTCAAAGTATTCTACAAGTTTATCAATTAATTGTTAATAACTAACTAACTTCTATTCAAGTCATATTTCTGGGACTTATTATTAATTATTTCTATTTTTTATTCCCTCGTTCAAATGTTCATACAAATTCACAAAGTTCTCATCAGGTGAGTGAAAGTGGTAATTTCAGATGTTTTTGCCAGCACTTCATAAAACTCTCATAGTTTGAGAACTTCAAATTATTTGTAGGATATTGCATGTTCACAACTTGAGCTGTGCAAAGACATAGAGTTCACACATTTTGAATAAAATACACTTTTGGGACTCCCTGCTAATACTTTTGGGAATGCTATTTTTTTTATTAGTATTATTTCATTTGAGCTACATTTTACACTGATATGGCATGATTGCAATATAAACACAGCTAACAATGGTATTAAATTGCAGTAGCCTATGATTAAATGTAATAGAATATTCAACTAAGGTAGACTTGTTGTTCACAGCACTAAGCTATTACTGGATATACTCTGAGTCTCTGGCCCTCTCTCAGAGCCAGGCATAGTGAGCTGGCCCTCTCTCAGAGCCAGGCATTAGTGCAGCATGGGCATCTATGACAGTGTGGAGGGGCATTAGTGCAGCATGGGCATCTATGACAGTGTGGAGGGGCATTAGTGCAGCATGGGCATTATGACAGTGTGGAGGGGCATTAGTGTCTGCAGCATGGGCATCTATGACAGTGTAGCATGGGCATCTATGTCAGTGTGGAGGGGCATTAGTGCAGCATGGGCATTTATGACAGTGTGGAGGGGCATTAGTGTCTGCAGCATGGGCATCTATGACAGTGTAGCATGGGCATCTATGTCAGTGTGGAGGTGCATTAGTGCCTACAGAATGGGCATCTATGATGGTGTGGAGGTGCATTAGTGCAGCATTGGAATCTATGACAGTGTGGAGGTGCATTAGTGTCTACAGCATGGGCATCTATGACAGTGTGGAGGGGCATTAGTGCCTACAGCATGGGCATCTATGACAGTGTGGAGGTGCATTAGTGTCTACAGCATGGGCATCTATGACAGTGTGGAGGGGCATTAGTGCAGCATGGGCATCTATGACAGTGTGGAGGGGCATTAGTGCAGCATGGGCATCTATGATGGTGTGGAGGTGCATTAGTGCAGCATGGGCATCTTGCACATCTGGCAAAGCACAATCAATTCTGAATGGTGTATACAGGTTCTGAGCAACACATACTGCCATCCAGGCAATGTCTTTTCCAGGGAACACCTTGACTATTTCAGGAATACAATGGCAAGATGAATTCTGCGTTCTGGAGAGACAACATTTAATCCTCAAAACTCTAGCAAATGGTCTCCTCATTTACAGAATTGTGTTAAATGAAGAGGTGAAGCAGCACAGTGGTAAAGATGCTCCCGTCCCAACTTTTTTTGAAACATGTTGCTGTCATCAAATTCAAATGATCATATTTTCCATGAAATATTTTTTTATCCAAATATTTTTTAGTCCCCTTTTTACCATTTGACTTTAGAAAGAGAGGTGTGGGATCTACAGTGGTTCTCTGGGAGGACAGGGAGAGGTGTCATTTGGTTCCATTTTAAGCTGAAATAACAACTTCAAACTGCATCCTCTTCAATCAGGAATTGATATGAGGCTTTAGAGAGGCTCAAGTGACCAGTGGTGCTGGTGCAGGGGTAAGGTGTGGGACTGCCATGTGCTGGGTCACAGGTTCACAGCTCTGTGTGTCTGTGTGTGTGTGTCTGTGTTGATGTGAGTAGCCAAAGGTAAACTCAAGTAAAGGACTTGCTGTTGTGTGACATCTAGAGGCCACATGCACACTATTGGTCAAGCATTTTCTTCTTGCGATGAGGTTTCACTATAGAAACAGAGTTGGGCCACTGAAAAAGTCCCATAATCCCCTGCGTTTCCTCTGGACAGTTTCGGGGGGCCAAGTAAGCCCCCCGATATCTTCTTCCACATCACCTGTATGCGTCCCGGCTGTCACACCTGGTCCAGGTGTCGCTCTCGTCCTCCGTGAGTCCAGCAGGTCCTCTCTGCCCTTCCCTGCTTCTCCATGCTGGGCTTTGAACCGGTGACCTTGGCAGCTGGGAGCAAGGTCACTACCAATGTACCACCAGCGCTCCGCTAGCATGCGGCTCTCTGTGGCCATATATAGATGAGGACGCTAGGGTGAGCCGCACTATAATACTGACCATGACACCGTCCTCTCCACCTGCCCACTGTACTGAGCCTCCAGCCCAGGACTCTGGAGGTCAAGGACGCTTCCACTGCACCACCCTCAGACTGCTCGCTGCATGTATATATTATAGCACATGTGTATATTGTATATATTATATATAGCACATGTGTATATATTATATATAACACATGTATATGATGCAACATAATGTATAAGCCTGAGCTGGGATTTGAACCAACACCCTTGCAGATGTGGGGCCAGAACTCTAACCACTGAGCCACCAGCACACTGGTCTTCAAACTGTTTTTTTTGTGTGCTTTGTTTTTTGATAATATTGTATTATGTTATATTATATTACATTTATTATATAACATAACAGTGAGGGCCGCAGCAAATTGGAACGAAAAATAAAAGCAATAAATGAATAAAAACATACAATTATTATTATTATCATCAATTTGTATTATTAGTAGTAGTTATAACATATAATTATGTTACATATCTGAACATTATATTTTCATATATTTTATGAAATATTATATGACTGACTAAATAAATGACTACGATGTTTAATAAACCATTGTAGGCATACAAGTTATATCACATCAATTAGTTTTCTGTAGGCTAGGCTAGTGTGACATGCTTTACACTAGGCTACAGCATAAAAATAGGCTCAACAATAGGCTATCAACACGTTTGCAGTATCACTGTTGCAGAAATCACATACAAGAAAGCATCCTCTTGATTGTTTGTACATTTTTGCATATTCCAACATAAGGAAGCAGCATGAGGAAACTTTTTCTGCCTTATTTTCTAACTACTTTTATGAGTCTGCAGTATCACCGAGTACAGCTGTTACAAGAGGGTCTGGCGTCCCTTTGTTATGACGCAACTTCCTGCGACGGTCATTCGTCGGAAAATGACTTAACTCCCTCTCGACGAGCCCCTAACTGGGCAACTCTGTTAGCAAAATCTAGCCCCAGTTTCCGACCTCTGACTCACACATTAAGTGACGTGAATGACGCGGAATGATGATGTTTTCACTCGGAGAAAGGTTTTTACGAAGCCCATGAACGCTAGGTCAGTGTAGCCCTGGTAGTTCATCATCAAGTGTCAGTGTAGCCCTGGTAGTTCATCATCAAGTGTCAGTGTAGCCCTGGTAGTTCATCATCACGTGTCAGTGTAGCCCTGGTAGTTCATCATCACGTGTCAGTGTAGCCCTGGTAGTTCATCAAGTGTCAGTGTAGCCCTGGTAGTTCATCAAGTGTCAGTGTAGCCCTGGTAGTTCATCATCACGTGTCAGTAGGGATGGGCAGAACGAGGCTTTGTGAAACAACGAAACGTTCGAAGCAATTGCGCTGGAATGTGTCGAGGTTTCGAAACAATCCGACACACGTAACTCCATGGTGACATCTAGTGGCCAGTTTTGCTAACATCACATTTTGACTGTGAAGCACAACTGCTTCAGACGAAGAATATAAATAGCCAACATGGAACACAAGATTTCGTCCACAGCCATGTGGTTCAGTGGTTAACACACTTGCATTCGGCCGGAGCGGCCGGTGTTCGACTCCCTGCTGGTGCTTAGACATTTCAGACTAGTATATGCGTTCAGTAACTAGAACATTTTTATATCTGCCAGTTAGATGTTTTGTTATTTCAGTTTCATAGTACATTATCCTTTGGAATATGCTGGAGAGGAAAATGCTACAATGGTTTTAAAATGTAGGCTATGCTTATGGCCCAGGGTTTTTTTTGGGAACATGTTGTAGGGAAATAAAGGATACATGAGAAGCAGGTTAGACTAATCAGGTACAACATGGGAAAAATAAACAACACATTTTTTGTATGTCAACATACATTTTTATTTAGGAATAACAGTTGTTCTGCCGTCTTGGCATTTAATCTGTTTCTTGTTTTTGAATAAACCTCCCCAGCCTTGGAAAAAACTCTTTCACAAGGCACACTTGTTGCTGGCATGCACAAATATTTTTTTGCCATCACAGTTAGGTTTGGATAAACCACTATGTATGTATGTATGAGATGTAGTGTATGAGATGTAGTGTATGAGATGTAGTGTAATGTATGAGATGTAGTGTAGTGTATGAGATGTAGTGTAATGTATGAGATGTAGTGTAGTGTATGAGATGTAGTGTATGAGATGTAGTGTAGTGTATGAGATGTAGTCTATGAGATGTAGTGTATGATATGTAGTGTAGTGTATGAGATGTAGTGTAGTGTATGAGATGTAGTGTATGAGATGTAGTGTAGTGTATGAGATGTAGTATATGAGATGTAGTGTATGAGATGTAGTGTAATGTATGAGATGTAGTGTAATGTATGAGATGTAGTGTAGTGTATGAGATGTAGTGTATGAGATGTAGTGTAGTGTATGAGATGTAGTCTATGAGATGTAGTGTATGATATGTAGTGTAGTGTATGAGATGTAGTGTAGTGTATGAGATGTAGTGTAGTGTATGAGATGTAGTGTATGAGATGTAGTATAATGTATGAGATGTAGTGTAATGTATGAGATGTAGTGTAGTGTATGAGATGTAGTGTATGAGATGTAGTGTATGAGATGTAGTGTATGAGATGTAGTGTAGTGTATGAGATGTAGTGTATGAGATGTAGTGTATGAGATGTAGTGTATGATATGTAGTGTAATGTATGAGATGTAGTGTAGTGTATGAGATGTAGTGTAATGTATGAGATGTAGTGTAGTGTATGAGATGTAGTGTATGAGATGTAGTGTATGAGATGTAGTGTAGTGTATGAGATGTAGTGTATGATATGTAGTGTAGTGTATGAGATGTAGTGTATGAGATGTAGTGTAGTGTATGAGATGTAGTGTAGTGTAGTGTAGTGTATGAGATGTAGTGTATGATATGTAGTGTAGTGTATGAGATGTAGTGTAGTGTATGAGATGTAGTGCACTGCCATACAGTCTTCATGGGTTTTCAGGTCAGTGCTATATGATGTGAGTCTAGTGTGCTAGGGGCAGATCAGTAATATCTAGTGTGCTAGGGCTGATATCTAGTGTGCTTGGGGCAGATCAGTAATATCTAGTGTGCACTCTCCATATTTTCAAAGGGCACTTTGGGCCAGGGCATTCACACACACACACACACACACCCAGGGCATTCAGCATCACAATAATAACACGAGCAGTCATGTCACTGCAGACCCTCACCCCTATCTCTCTCACACACACCCCAATCTCTCGCTCTCACACAAACACACACCGATCTCACACACGCACACACCTATCTCATCTCACACACACCCCTATCTCACACACACACACACACCCCTATCTCACACACACACACACCTACAGTGGGCATCGCTTTCAAATGGCCACTTCAGTCGCGCACGAGGCGTGAAGCTGCAGTACCCCTTTCAGCCACTGTGCGTCGCTCTGCCGCTCTGCCAGTAGCCTGACTGCCGCCCCTTCTGAAAAAGCAGGAGGCTAGGTTACCTTTAAACGTAATTGTTACCGAGAGGAATCCCAGCCTACGAATTCAATAACAAAATAAATCGTAATTAAACATTACCTCGATTAAGGCTACTTGGGTATGGCTTAAGGCTTGACTACACGGTGGTAGTGAAAATCGAAATCTGCTTTTGATAGCCTACCGGTGCAATACGTAGACAGGCCAAGGCGAGGCTATACCGGTGCCGCTCCACAAAACGAAAAAATATCTTAATTTGCTGTCTATGTTATTGTCAGTGTTGGGGGTAACGCAACTACGCAAATCAAAACAGTGTCTTAACATGCTTGACATGTCATTTTTATTTTTCTGTACAATAAACAAATACATCTGCTTTATGCCGCAGAATTACATTCATATTTGGCTGACTGCAGACGCGCCACTTCCCTCCCCATATTCCAAGATTAAGATAGTAGGCTAGCCTATACAAAAAGCACTTCATACTATCATAAAAATTCGTTAAAACGAATAGCTATTTGCAATTTGACAAAACACTGGTCCTCATATTGCGAATGCGAGGACGATATGAGCCTGTTGCAGAATTCCGTTCATGGGGGGCCACACAATAAATTAATTTATGTTACTATACACCAACTGGCCTGTAGGTGGCCGGAGACAGTTTTCTGTGAATCTCTCGAGAACCGTAGGGCCTAGGAGGTCCACCTTTTTTATGTATGTCGTCTTAAGGGGGCATGTCAACCCATCCCATTACCACTTATTTCATGTATAGCGCCACCTAGTTAAAAATTAAAAAGCAAAAAATTATCTCTGGCTGACATGGTCAAAACTGCACGAAATTGAAAGTGTAGGATCATTATAACACCCTCCGAATGCATGCCAAGTTTTGTGAACTTTCGTTCATGGGGGGCCTTACAATAAAATAATTTATGTGTACATTTAGTGACCGTACACCAACAAGGATTCCCGGGACACTGAAAGACCGGGGTACACAAAACTTGGTGGGCATGTAACCCCACATGGATAACATGGAACCATCGTTTTTCGTTTTGATCTGTAGCCCCCCCGCTGTACTGGACCCCCCGAAAGGAGGGTAGGGCAGACACAGTTTTCTGTGAATATCTTGAGAACCGTGGGGCCCAGGATGACCAATTTTTTCCGTGTGTTTGCCTCCAGGGGTCATGTTAACCCATTCCATGTGCACACATGTGCATAAACAGATACACACGCACACACATACATTCACAGTAATCATACGTATGACACATACTCACACAGTAGACATATGTACGCATGCATGCACATGCACAAACACACATACGCAGGCAAACACACAAGCACACACACACACACATAAACATAAACGTGTACACGCACACAATTCAAGAATTTCTCAGAATTATGAACAGGCAAGATGGGGGTGGGGTTGTATAAAATCAATTTTACATGTGAAATCTATGAACTAATTGTCGTGTATTGCACACTAATAAAAATGTTCTAGACTTATTTAAGAGACAACTGGAATATCACACGGCAGGATACGGAACCGAAGTTTGCTTTTTTTATTTAACACAGCACTTCTGTAGCCAACATCACAATACCAAAAACGCGCCCCGGAGGCGGAATCTTATACTTTAGCGAACAACCAATAAGAGATCTCCATTATCTAATAACAAATCATAGATGGCACAACTACAAAACTAATGCCTTTTAGTTATTTTCTGTGTTCAGAACACCACACTAATCATGTTTTGGTACTTGTTGTCTAGCAGATACCAGTGAGAATTGAGTGTAGATAATGCAATTTAGTGAGACAGTTAGAATCATATAGGCCTTTCAGCGTGATTTATTTTTGTGGAAAAAATGTGCTGGACTGGGCGGCGGTTATATTTTGTACCACTCTGCGGTACATCTAGTTTAACACACGACAGTTGGATAGCCTACTTCATCATGTCCCCATGCCTACATTTTTGTGAGTAGCATAGAGATCGTTAAAAACAATAAAGTAGCCTATGGCTCTCCGTTTGGGACATCGAAAACTTATATTTTTAATAGACTAGGCTACCATCGAAGATGCTGACTTGCAAAAGCCTCGGGATAACACGTTATCTCCACTATCATCAGTCATGCCCCTTGATCAAAGTGGGGAATGAAATAAAAGTTTGAGAACCACTGGCTTAACAAGTTACTTGCAGTCCAGAACACAGAATCTGTTGCAATAGTCTGATGATCGGCGATGATATCGGCAAATGTTTGTTTTCCAAAGTAAGAATTTCACTTCACCATGCACCTTCGACAATGAATAGCTCATTACACTTGTTGCTGTTAAACGTAGGCCTACCTGGTATCATTACAATCTGTGTCCTAAAACTGGCATATTTTATGGCATTGTGTCATGTAAGTTCGTTGCAAAATCTAGAGAAATGTGTGAGGTGGTCAGCGGGGGACAATTGAGACACACATTGGATTGTGTTATTACTTGAACATTCCACACTATCCACAGCTGTGGTAGGCCTATCAGGGGCAGGAGGATTAGGCTACTGTTAGCGCAGGCTTTATATAAAATTCTTCAACAGAAGGCCTCGAATGTTGTCTTGTTTGTGGAGCGCTTTGCTTCGCTTCTGTAATCTTGGCTTCATTGAAAATGAGGGCTTCCCTGAATGACCCTCCGAGAATAAATAAAGGTTGAATGAATGAATGAATGAATGAATGCAGGCTTTCCCAAAATAAAGGCCTGTGGTTTGCGCAGCCTACAGTAAATAACAGACCCGCCAGAATGTGCATTATGATGTTTTTTTACAAGCAAGATGTTTTTGGTACCCTACGCACACTGCATGTTCTTAAATAACAATGATCATCAGGGGCCATATTCACAAAGCCTTTTACCACTAGGAGTAGCCTACTCCTAAATCGCACTAAAAGATTTTAGCTAGGAGTTTTCTCTTAAAAGTTATTCACAAAGCCTTTCAGACCTAGCCTACTCTTAGTAAGGAAAAATGACAACTCCTAAACTAAGAGTCTTCGTTGCTATGGATGACGTCATTACTAATGCACGAGCTTGACTGAAGTGACCACCTTGATTGGCTGATGATTGTAACGCGGGAATGATTCCAAACACCTCCCTTCCGATGATGAGTGACAGATGACAGGTCGGAGAATGCGTGCGCTACACAAGTAGTGAGAAGGACGGAAGATGATTAATAACTGAATAAAAAGGCCTAAATGAATAAAGAGTAAGGCAAAACAAATAGCCTAGTAGCCTAATGAAACATAGGCCTATGGATTGATGCAGTAGCCTATCTTTGCAACATTATTAAATTAGGGCTAATCTGTCACCATGCCTACGTTTGCAAAGAGGAGAACATTTTAATTTGATTCACAATTAAACGTTACATTTAATTTACATGTTGACAATGAGTAGTTTTGGATGTTGTTGGTGGTGTTATTGCATCCCTTTTATGCCTACAATGCAAAATTGTTCCCTCGCGATTGGAAGCTCCTGTTGCCGCATACGCATTTCAAAACATCGCGACGTGAAATGCCGCAAAAAGCTGTTTGTGAATAGGTCTTAGTGAGTTAGGAGTCCTCTTGACTTCTTTTAAGCTGTCCCAGACTTAGGTGCTACTTTTAGGTCTAAAATGCTTCGTGAATTACTTTTAGTGAAAAAAATTAGGAGTCCTTATTTTTAGGAGTTGCTCCTAAATTCGCCACTTAGGAGCTACTTTTAGCCTTAAAACCCCAGTAATATTCGACCATTAATGTGGGTAAATGGGCAAGCGTGACCACCTTGATTGGCTGATTGGCTAATGATTGTAACCCGGGCATGATTCCAAACACCTCCCTTATGATGATGAGTGACAGGTGACAGGTCTCAGAATGCGTGCGCTACACAAGGACGGAAGATGATGAATAACTGGGGCCGTAGGCTATTCACAAAGGCTTTTATCTATACTAGGAGTAGTAATTAGGAGTCCTAAAGTTAGGAGTGACACGCCCATTATTTTTAGGAGTTGCTCCTAAATTCGCCAGTTAGGAGCTACTTTTAGCCTTAAAATTCTTTGTGAATACGGCCCCTGAATAAAAAGGCCTAGCCTAAATGAATCAAGGCAAAACAAATAGCCTAGTAGCCTAATGAAACATATGGATTGATGTAGTATCTTTGTAACATTATTAAATTATTCTGTTACTATGCCTATGTTTGCAAAAGGGAACATTTTAATTTGATTCACAATAATGTTACATTTAATTTACATGTTGACAATGATTAGCCTAGTTTTGGTTGTTGTTGGTGGCGTTATTGCATGTTAGTTATGCCTACAATGCAAAATTGCTTCCTCACGATTGGAAGCTCCTGTAGCTGCATAGGATTGCAAAACACGGCAAAATGCCGCAGGTTTGTGAATAGGTCTGTGAGTAAGGAGTCCTCTTGACTTCTTTTAAGCTGTCAGAGGTGGGAAGGTGTGATTTGTTGGGGGCAGGGCCGGATTAACTGGGCACAAATGTCTGATGGCCCCCCTTCCCCCCAGCCAACGTGAATCGGGTGGTTAGTTAATAGGCCTATCGTGAAGATTTTTCCTGCCATCTAAGGCACGAGCGCATCTGTGAGGCCAAGCCTCACCAAGTAGCTCGTTTGTTTACAACTAACATTCCATTTAATTAAACTGCTTTAGAGGCTATGCCGAAATAGTTTTCAACATTTTGAATATTAGTGTCGGGTGAATTGAAATGTTCTCAAAGTAACCCTCATTGTTTCAAAAGGAGTAATTTTGGCTTTGTCGGAACTGAAGAGCTGTGGACGGCACGGCACGGTATGCCCAATGAAAATAAATGAACGCAACGCAACACAACACAGACCCCGCTTCTCTCGCGTCAGTCACTGACATGAACGAAACACGTACAGAACCCGCTTCTCTCACGGCAGTCACTGACAGTAGCCTAGAATAAATGCATGGGGAAAACACTTCCCCATGACAAAGACATCGTAAAACACTGAAAGTTAATTTTTTTGTCACTAGCAACATACATCTGTCCTTTGTCAAATGTATTATGTTCCAAGTAGCCTATGCGTAATTCTGCTTCATAAAGTTGAACAAATGCATTTGCTTATTTCACAGAAAAATATAAATAGCCAGTTAGGGTCTACAGTGCAGTAAGTTATGGTAGGCCAACTTGGAGTGAACAAACAAACAGGGGAAATTCTTTCTCTTGTAGCGGAGTAGCCTCAGGTGCGCACGTAGACATAAGGCCGAACATGCAAGCGCCAATGAATCGTGCTCTCACGACAATCACGCCGTTAAACTTAAATAGGTTAACATCACTCTAAGTTCGCCTTCAAGCAAGGAAAATGATGATTTGAAGACATCTGTTTTGTTGGAAGGGCAAGGGGTAGCAACAGGGCAACACAGAGACAGGCCCGATGGCAGGGCTGTTATTAAAATATGGGATATTCTACGGGAAAACATTAAAACGGCAAGACATCGGGGGAAAGTTAAAATATGTGATAAACACGGAAAAAGTTGGCATGCATTGTTTCGGTCCCCGTGCACAGGGATTATTTGTAATATTATTAATCACATAAGATTATTTGTGAAATTGTGCAAACAGGCGCAACACATTTGAAAAGGAAGGACTGGTAGCATGCAAGCTCACAGGAAAGATTGATTTAAGAACGTTATCACAGTATGTGGCTGTGGCGCGGGTGGAAGACAGCGACAATTTGCAGGGGAGGGTCATGTCTTTTTTAACAATTCTGTCGGAGGGTCATTGAACAATTTCTAGCAGGCAAGAGAGGGTCATGCAACTTTTGACTGAATCACTCAAAATTCCTCCGGTGGCCCCTTCAATAAATAAGGAGCAGTCCCTAGATTGCTGCTGGGCTATGTCTATGTCAACTTATTGCCGTCAAACGCATAGCCTATCTCGCGGTTGCATCCATTACAAAGAAACATGCAATGTGAACGTCTGGGATTGGGGAGAGCACTAAATGCTCTACTGAATAAGCACGAAGTAAAACCTTTAAATGAAAAACACTCTTTAATAATAAAAAAAAATAAACCGCTAATGAAGTAAACTTGTGACCATCAAAAATCGTTTATCGCCTGTAACTCCGTGATAACAGGACGTAACAGGAAGGAAGTTAATATGCTCTATATTTTGTCCAAATGATGTCTATCATTGTTGCACTCGGAGAAAACCAGAATGTTTAATTTGTCCTGCGTTTCTTCTACGGCCGCAAACGGGATTCACTCGCAGTTAACCAAATATTTCTTTATTAGGGCAGGGCAGGCATATTTCTGGCTATTAAATTATTTCTAAAACAGTCTGCTAAAGTCTGTAGTGAAGTCTGTGTAGGGTTTTCCAGGCTCCATTTCTTATTACGAGACACCCTGCTCACTTGAGCCATCTACCGGTTGTTTGGGTTGTTGCAGCGTCACTGGAAAAATACAAAGTCGCGTGATCCCACGCGCGGACCGCGAGTGAAGCTGGCCAAGTCGAAGCACTGCCCACTGTATCTCATCTCACACGCCCACTGTATCTCATCTCACACACACACCCATATCTCTCTCTCTCACACACACACACACACCTATCTCACACACACTATCTCACAATGGAAAAGAAAGTGAGACCAAATTCCCAAATCTGGATCCTGATCTGTCTCAATAATCATATAGGAGGACTGAGATGCAGGGTCTCACACACACACACACCTATCTCATGTAGGAGGGCTGAGATGCGGGTCACACACACACACACACCTCTCATGTAGGAGGGCTGAGATGCGGGTCTCACACACAGGTCATGTAATATGTCTTAATTGGGCCCCTCAATCATACCCACAGGTCATGTGATATGTCTTACAGGTCATGTGATATGTCTTTCACAGCAAGATGCCTTAAATCTGTTGATAGTGATGTCATATTTGTATGACTCAATCTGTCCATTTCTTTCCACAAAACCTGTCAGAAGTCATCATTTAAGGAGTTATTTTTCAAATTTCCCAATTTTTGATTTCAAAACACACATGCACACACACACACACATGTACAGATGCATACACACACACACACACACGCACACATACATACACACACACAGATAGTGCCTGTCTGAGTGAAGGGTGGAATGGTGGCTTTCAGAGGTAAAACCTCATCATCTGAATCGTCATTCTGAAGTCAAAATGCAAAATTATAATTGGCTGTACATTTCAGTGGATTTTATTTGAAGAAACAAAGAATATAAAATCCATAAACTTCTGTGTGATTTAACCTGACATACACACTTTATACACACTTTAACTTCTGTGTGATTTAACCTGACATACACACTTTATACACACTTTAACTTCTGTGTGATTTACGCAGCACGGGGCATGATGGAAGCGGTTCCATGAGTCCTGCAGACACTCAGAGGTGTTTTTCCGCTGATGCTGGTCGTTTACAAGACTGTAGGTCACATGGTCGGGGTGTTAAGGTCGTAGGTCATGGGGATGGGGTGATATGGTGAGGTAAGTTACGCAGGGGTGGAGGTGGTGGGGGTCGAAGGTCACGCAGGCGGGGAGGTGGTGGGGGTCGAAGGTCACGCAGGCGGGGTGAGTGTCATGGCTGCAGCCTGCACGGTGAAGGTGGCGATGCTGATCTGGCGCTTGACCTCTCGCCAGGCAAGAGGGGCGTCCGCTGCGTGCTCGATGCCAAACAGCGCGTCGTAGATACCCGGGAACGACTCGCCCGCGTACTTATTGTGACTGCTGGGGGCAAAGATGACATGCCTACACACACACACACACACACACACACACACACACACAGAACACCAGGGATGAGTGCACTTCTTATCTTCATCAGATACATAGAGTTGAGCTCATAAGTTTATGAACCCATGCTAAAGTTGACTAAAAAGAGCAACCTTTAAGGACACCAATTTTCTTAATGAATGAAGAATGTATCGTAAATAAATAAATGTTCTTCCTTAAATTACAGGGGCAATAAGTATTTAACCCCTATGTTAAATTCCCATAGCCTGGAAAATCCAGACCCTGATAATCTAGAAAGATCAGGGTCTGGCAAAGAACAATGTAATGGCCCAACTCCAGGGGCGGCAACAAGCATGCATTTAAAAATCTCACTGCACGCAATTGGATAACACTAGACCATGTTTACTCTGAATTATTTCGGACTTCGACGCAATCGGATAACACTACGACCAATGTGTACTGTCCTCCAACGTTGCAGCGCTGTCTTCATCAGTTTAGCTGGTTTCCCGGAATGTTGGGGTAAAAGTAACGTGCATCATTGCTCTTTGCCAGAGTGTCTCGCAGAGACGATTCCATTGTGCTCTCGCAAGAACTCTGGATTTCCAGGGTAAAATTCCCATAGAGGCAGGCAGATTTTTTTTATTTTTAAAGGCCAGTTTTAAAGGCCATGGATCCAGGATACTATGCATCCTGATAAAGTTCCCTTGGCCTTTGGAATTAAAATAGCCCCACATCATCACATACCCTTCACCATATCTCACGATTGGCATGGTGTGTTTTTCAGTTAGCCTATTAGCTGGTTTGATGCTCATTGAGTTCAATGCATGATTTTATATTCCTCTTTTTAGTCAACTTTAGCATGGGTTCAAATATTTATTTTCCCCACCGTACATACTCAGAGCGGACAAAGCCCATCTGCACAATAAATCAAACTCTTACTTTTAATTATCCAGATGATAGCCTAAATAATGGTTTTAATTATCCAGATGAGCCTAAATAATGCTTTTAATTATCCAGATGATAGCCTAAATAATTCTTTTAATTATCCAGATGATAGCCTAAATAATTCTTTTAATTATCCAGATGATAGCCTAAATAATGCTTATCCACATGAGCCTAAATAATTATTTTAATTATCCAGATGATAGCCTAAATAATGCTTATCCACATGAGCCTAAATAATTATTTTAATTATCCAGATGATAGCCTAAATCAGGGGTCTCAAACTCAAATGAGCTGAGGGCCACTTCTGCCAATGTCATCTGATTGGAGGGCCACGTCACACACACACACATGGGCATGCACGCACACACGGCCACTCTGCCAATGTCATCTGATTGGAGGGCCACGTCACACACACACACATGGGCATGCACGCACACACGGCCACTCTGCCAATGTCATCTGATTGGAGGGCCACGTCACACACACACACATGGGCATGCACGCACACACGGCCACTCTGCCAATGTCATCTGATTGGAGGGCCACGTCACACACACACACATGGGCATGCACGCACACACGGCCACTCTGCCAATGTCATCTGATTGGAGGGCCACGTCACACACACACACATGGGCATGCACGCACACACGGCCACTCTGCCAATGTCATCTGATTGGAGGGCCACGTCACACACACACACATGGGCATGCACGCACACACGGCCACTTCTGCCAATGTCATCTGATTGGAGGGCCACGTCACACACACACACATGGGCATGCACGCACACACGGCCACTCTGCCAATGTCATCTGATTGGAGGGCCACGTCACACACACACACATGGGCATGCACGCACACACGGCCACTCTGCCAATGTCATCTGATTGGAGGGCCACGTCACACACACACACATGGGCATGCACGCACACACGGCCACTTCTGCCAATGTCATCTGATTGGAGGGCCACGTCACACACACACACATGGGCATGCACGCACACACGGCCACTCTGCCAATGTCATCTGATTGGAGGGCCACGTCACACACACACACATGGGCATGCACGCACACACGGCCACTCTGCCAATGTCATCTGATTGGAGGGCCACGTCACACACACACACATGGGCATGCACGCACACACGGCCACTCTGCCAATGTCATCTGATTGGAGGGCCACGTCACACACACACACATGGGCATGCACGCACACACGGCCACTCTGCCAATGTCATCTGATTGGAGGGCCACGTCAGTGTTAAAGAATAATACAAAAAAATAACGGCTATTTCCTAAAATGCAAATACTATTTTCAAATACTGTATTTTCAAACACAAAACAGAAAGTGCAAGTCTTTTTATCTATTTTTAGACACCTGTGCTAGCAACCTTAGCTTATAAATAAAATAATGATAAAATAAATATTAATACAAATGATAAAAACAAACAAAAAAGCATAAAACAGGTAGGCCTATGTGTGTGTTTCACACCAAATAAAAATATTTTTCTCATAACTTTTTTAAACCTGGCAAACTAGGCGTCAGGTTTAAGAAAGCAACACCATTGGATTTTTATATCAAAATTTTAAAAGGCCATGGCTTGAAAGTGTATTAGTATAAGTATAAGAATACACTCTTTTGATCCCGTGAGGGAAATTTGGTCTCTGCATTTAACCCAATCCGTGAATTAGTGAAACACACAGTGAGGTGAAGCACACACTAATCCCGGCACAGTGAGCTGCCTGCTACAACAGCGGCGCTCGGGGAGCAGTGAGGGGTTAGGTGCCTTGCTCAAGTGCACTTCAGCCATGGCCCACTGGTCGGGGCTCGAACCAGCAACCGGTTACAAGTCCAGAGTGCTAACCAGTGGGCCACGGCTGCCCCAAGTGGTCAGAGATAAAGTCCTACTGTAAATGTAAAAATCTTTAACTATAAACAAAAGTTTATGAAGGGGGTAAATTTACCCATCTAATTTGCCACTGGATGGCAAGCACCTCAAATGATGCACCTTTCAGTAAATACTGGATGAACATGTTTGAGCAGGTTTACTTTCTTTTTTGTCATATTACCCACATAACAAATTAACAGGAACACACCTAAGATGTATACCAATAGTAAACTATTACTAGCCTATAACCACAAGGCCTACAATAAAGTATCCTGGTCAAATCAGTTCCTATTGCGGGTGACTTTGTAGTTCTTCAGAGCCCTATTTCTACTAGCCCTGCTGTCTGTACCATGTCCATTACGGACACTATCATCACGATTACCACTGGCACCTCCAAGCTATGTTGGGCAGAGGGTCGAAATAAGCATGGTATGCTTAGTGTCAATAGACGATCGATATTAATCTCCAAAAGGATATTCTCCTTCAGAATCCGAATAGATGAATAACATAGCCTACCTAAGACTTCATCACACGTGAACGTTTTTCAACATTTGGTGTAGGCCTACACTGTATTTCTACTTCAATTTGTTCAAAACTATGGCCTGCATCGCTTCCGCGTCATTACAAATGCACGTCTTCGTGTTTCTCGCGTGTAATACAAGTATTTCCTGAAAACTTTGTGCAGCGATTTTGGGTTTGATTCAAGCTCTGGATGTCTAGCAAATAGTGGAGGAGAGTACAAATGGGATTTGTCACCGTACTTGGATCTGTCGTCTATTTAAATCAGTATCGTTGTTTGTCGCAATTAAAAATACCCTCAAGGGCCGGATTACATTATTATTTTGAAATAGGCCGCGGGCCGGACGAGGGCCGGATTTGGCCCTCGGGCTGGGAGTTTGAGACCCCTGGCCTAAACAATGCTTTTAATTATCCAGATGAGCCTAAATAATGCTTCTATTTCATAAAACATCTGATAAGGTGAACTGACAGCATTTATATCCAGACCATAATCGTCCTGATGTAGCGAACTGATGTAGCGAACTGTACTGTATATAATCCTCC
>NW_027468598.1:39037212-39069712 GCF_046254945.1 Alosa pseudoharengus | reverse complement strand
TTTGTAGGCCTACTGTAGAAATTTCACTTAAATTGCAACAGCAACATGCCTGCTTGCCGACGTTCAAACGACAACGAAAAAGATATCAAGCAACAAGAGGGTTGAGTCTGAATGACACGGAGTTCAGACTCATATTGCTCCTCATAACCGTCTATAAAAAAAGTGTTTTTTCTTTTCTTTTTGAGCACGTCCGAATCCCAGGACATAACGCACTGGACCTTATAATAGGCTCGAGATATAATTCCAAAGGGGGCAGATAGGGGCCTACTGCACTTAAAACTTAAAAAGATTGAACGAAGCTTCTCGAAATTTGAAATTGCGATCAGTGACTGGCATCGGGTGAACGAAGCTTTTCGAAGTTGAACAGGCTATTAAAAACTATTTGCGCACCTCAATGTCACAGGAGAGACAAGCTCTCCCTTCTATGAATTGAAAAAGACGTTATGCTACCTGCAAACTGGCCTATGATTTCATTGGTGAGTTTGCGGCAAAGCAAGATATGGCGAGTCAGTGTCATTTATTTGTCCAATGTTAGCCTACAGACCAATTTCCATAGTGCACATCTTATCAACAGTTTGAATGTCGTGTGTGTTTCTGCTCATTGACAAATACCGTTCAGCACAATGATTCATGCCCAATTAATTTCCCCTGTTAAAGTGTTCGCCTTTGTTACACTATTTGGTTCCGTGATGTAGCCTATGATAAACACCATATGGCCAAATATGTGACTCAGCTAATGTTATAGGCTATACAATTTCCCCTCTTAAAGACAAGCTGGTGTAGCTTATTAGACTAGGCTACTATTAAAATGCACCGACGGTAGCCTTGGCTATGTTAGTTCATGCATCTGTCAAGTTCGCACAGGGCCTCGCATCCCCTTGCGACGGCCCTGCAGCTCCTCCTAAGATAGCGAGGAAAAAGTTAAAATACGCGATAAACCCGGGAAAAGTTGACAGGTTTGTTTCAGTCCCGGTGATTATTTGTGAAATTGTGCAAACGACAGCCTTTTCAAGGCATTTCAAGGAAGGAGTAGCATGCAAGCTCCCAAATTGACCCAGTAGACAGAAGGCATCAATAGCCTAAATTGTTGGGACTGGGGAGGGTCATGCGTTTTTTCTCAATCACTTTGGAGGGTCATAGAAAAATGTCTTGCTGGCAAGGGAGGGTCACGTCTTTTTTGACAAACTCCTCCGGTAGCCCCTTAATTAAATAAATAACGAACAGTCCCTAATTGATTATAGCCTGTAGGCCTACACCAGCAATTGTTGAACATATACCTGTACAGGACATTGACAGTAGCCCAGCCTAACAAGCAGATGTTGCAAAAAAGACGCAATTAATCAGAAATAAATAATGTAATCTGCATCGCTTTATTTAACAAACTGCAAGCAACAAGAGGGTTGAGTTCGCTGTGAGGCCAAACCCAAGAGCAGAGCCTATCTGTTAAGGCACTCGATAGGCTATAACGAGCTGTGTGCGCCTGGTAAGACAATAGAAGATGCTTTTTAAATAGCACAGCGAAGACGGCTCTGGTCATCCCATACCCTCCCCCCACTTCCTGTAGCCTACCATTATGACTTTGCCGTTTTGGGACATTAAGCTTTTTCACGTTAAGCCCCCCTCCCCCTTCTTTCACAAGCAGTGGGGGAGCGCAGGGCACAAAGTAACACTTTTTGGTAGACAAAGGAGGGTTCTCCGCGCTTCTGTCGTTTGGCCACAATCCGGTGCAACTAGGCCAGGACAGATATTTTAGAGCAGGGGTGTCAAACTCATTTTCATAGAGGGCCATATCATTGAATTTATAGGTTACTGAGGGCCACATAATCGGCGAACATGTGCATGGTGCAACCATGAAATCGGTATTGTAGTATGGCTTATTCAAAATTGGTGTGTAATGGTCCTAACCACTTTAAAACAGTGTGGCTGAAATAAAAAACAAACAGCCTACAACAGTAACATTTTCAAATGCAACTTCTAGGCCTACAGTATTAGTTAACAACTGATCAATATGCATTCATGGACTGACATTGATGAGAATAGACTGCAGTCAATAATGTGCATAACAATGTCCATAACACATATCAACACTAAAATTAACTGTGGCTAAGAAAGGTACTGTGTGTGTGTGTGTGTGTGTGTGTGAGTGTGAGAGAGAGAGAGAGAGAGAGAAAGAGAGAGAGAGAGCTATGGTACGTACACCCACCCACCCCCGCAAAAACAAATTGACGCGTGTACAATATTTGTCTGTTTCCCGGTTTTAGGTCCGTGCATTGCAAAAAAAGTAGCCTACATAGCATAACAATATCCACATGCAATAATACAACAACAACGTCTACGATGACCTATTATTCATTTGGACAAATTAATACAGCCCTATAGCTAGTTACCTTTAGTTTTGTTCTAGCGTACCGTGACGTCTGGCTTTAAACAGCTGTAATCTAACGTTCTGAAAAGCACACCAATTGCCTACCTTGTTCTTGCCCATCTGGAATAACTCCTCTAGCTCTGCTGCCTCCATCCTTTCTGTTTTCGTTGTTTAAACTTGTGATATCCATAACTAGTGAATTAGCCCAACATTGTGTGCTGATAACCATATATAGATACCCGAGTAAAAGAAAACAACAAGTAGGCCTAGCCTAGTTGTGCCTGCGTGCGTATTCTGTCTTTAAAGTTTAATAATGTTCTGCACCTTTTACTAAAGAATAAAGAAAATTAAGAAGACATCTGAGCTGCACCGGCGTCTCTCCTTCTCTCTAACACTTTTTGGCTTTGGCTAAATATTTCTAAAATCATTTGAGTTTCACTAGTCACATGTTTTAACAAGCAACACTTGTTATTGAACTAATAACAGACGTGTGTCGAAGATTGACTTTATTTTCCATACGGAGAAATAACATATGCAGAGTCTAACCAAGGTCAATCTTGCCAAAAAAGCCCTCAAACCTGAAAACACATGAGGCAAAAGTGCAAAAAATCAAAAACTAACTAAACTAACACGCGCATATTTTTGTATTGCAATCATTGTAGCCTACAGTTGTAACATCGCATAACAGTCGTTTTACTCCCCGGATGCGCTCATTATAAAGAACGTTTAATGTGTCCCAAAAACAGCTATCAATTAATCACCAAACGTCTTATAAACAAGTATTGCCAGGAGCAACACCTTGCAAAAAATGATAACAATAGGCCTAGGCCTTTATATGGCTCTGCTCCTGCCTAGATTCGAACTCAGAACTGCCTGAAAGTTGCAGACCTGTTCTGGAAATACGTGCATTAACTCACTCGACCGTCAGACAACGCTATCTGCTTCGAGTAGCCTATTGGGTAGGAATGTAGCCTACACTGGTTGCTGTGGCACAGTCTTGTGTGACCAAATTCGTTTTCCTTTGTCATATGAATGCTGTCATTTTGTTAACATTACTGTTAAGGAGATGCTGTAGGCAAAGGCTATATTTCAACCTCGTTAGTGTAGTAAAAAAAATCAGAACTATTCACAAGGTTTCTGGGCAGCATATTTATGTTCTGTTAGCAAGCGAACTTCTCATGACTACCGACAAAGTAGCCTACTGCCAGCTGACGAAGCTCTCATTTTAAAACATTACTGAGAGACAGACACTGTACAATCAAGAAATCTTGCCACTGAATCCAAAACTATGTTTAACATTACAAAGCTTAGGCTACAGTGGACTAGCATGTTGCAGGGGCTGCTAAAAACACAGAGAAACGCACTGAAAACTCGGCCAATCACAGCCCTTGCTGTTGAATGCGCCGTCCGGTTCGACCGTGGAACGCCACAGCAGACTATGCTGCCCCCAAGCGGCTGCAGTTGTACTTACATTTCACCCAGCTGCGTGAATCACCTTGATCGTGAATGAAGTGTCAATTTTTAACTGGGACCCACTGTATGTGTGTGTGTGTGTGTACAGTATGTGTGTGTGTATGTGTGTGTGTGTGTGTGTACAGTATGTGTGTGTGTACTCACCGAATGAGACGTGGTACAGGCTGATGGCGTCGGGGTGTGTGTATGCGAGGTCTCTGATTACTTTTGAGTACTTCTGCAGAGCCAATGCGTACTCATCACAGTCCAGGGGGAGGAGCCTCGAATCAGCCAATCGGAAGACTAGCCCGGCCCTCACACGAGCCACCGCCTCCAATCTCCTGAACGAGGGGTCGTACCACACATCCACCAGCTCAAACGTCTCGTACACACTGTGGTAGAGTGGGTAGCTACTGTAGCGCTCCGTTACCTACACACACACACACACACACACACACACACACACTCACACACACACACACATCCACCAGCTCAAACGTCTCGTACACACTGTGGTAGAGTGGGTAGCTACTGTAGCGATCCGTCACCTACACACACACACACACGCACACACACACGCACGCACGCACACACACGCGTACACACACATACGCGCACACACACACACACACACACACACTGGAGCGTCTCATACACACTGTAGTAGAGGAGGTACCAGGGCGGGCGATACGGCTGAAAACTGTTTCACGACAGAAGGGTTTCATATCAGTTGATATCGATAATTTTTTTTTTTACCTATTTGACATAAGGACCAGGAGAATTTATTTTTCAATTTAAACACTTTTATTTTAAACTTAACCTCCCTCTGATTTTAATGACCTCAGTTATCAATCAAGGCAAACAGTGAAATGAAATGTCAACACACCATGAAAAACACTCAAATAAATAAATGTAGGGCTACACATCAGTCTAAATGAAAATCACAATGAACACTGAACAATTAACCTTTTTTTATATTACAGAGTTTCCCACAGGAAATGTGTTAGTTAAGGTGGTGGCTGTATAATATTAATTAATTACGTTATAATTACACTACCAGTCAAACGTTTGGAGACACTTAGAAATGTCCATTCCACTCCCTTATAGACAGAATACCAGCTGAGATCAGTTGCATTGTTTTTTTACTCAGGGCAGCAGTTTTCAGATTACATTTGGTAATATGGTGGCAGCATGGAGGGGAGTGTCTCCAGGATGCTGGTTTCACTGTTAAGCCTTCATGAGGTGTCGTGGGCCTAACTTAAAGGAATTATCCGGAGTAAAATGCACTTTAGATCAATTTCCGGATGATTGGGGGTACATACGTTGAGTTGACATCAAAATTATGTCATTCGGATGTGTTTTGAGAAAGTTTGATTGTACCGTTTTCAGTCACAACTCGTAGCCTGGAAGTGAGCGGGGCATTTCAATTGCGCCGCTACAAAACGCTATTTCTATACCTCTTCTACAGTTCCAAACAACATAACACTTACGTGGTAGTGAGTAGAGGGTCCCTAAAGCCAAACCGAAGTATCCCGAGGTCTTTATGTGGTCGAATAGAGAGTCCAGAATGAATTTCATCAAGCCAGTACCTTTCCGGGAATGTTGCCATCTTTGCCGCCACCTTGAGGGGAAAGTCCGTAGGAGTCTTATTGCTGTGTAACACGCTCTGGAAATTCACAATTTCGTCGCCGTTTTAAAAAAAAAACATAGTCCAGTCCATACAACTTCATTTCAATTTCGAAAGAACTGGACTATGTTTTTTTTTTTTTTTTAAACGGCGACGAATGTCAACTCAACGTATGTACCCCCAATCATCCGGAAATCGATCTAAAGTGCATTTTACTCCGGATAATTCCTTTAACGAAACATCGGTGAATGAGGGTGCCCACTTGATAACCCCAATGACATGCCGCATACTATATACTGCTGTTGGATGGGCCATTTGTATTGTGTTTGTGACCATTTATTGGCGGATTTGTGGGTAGTGTGCTTTTTAAAGTTAAACTTGAGAAGGGGCTTCTGAATGTGTTTTTACCTTGGATTTTGGCACAAGGGATTTTAACATCTAATCCTGTGTATTAATGTAATAGTTATGTAATTGCAAAAGGGTTCTCCAATGTTTTCTCAGTTAGCCTTTTCTCATGATCAGATTAGTAAACAGAATGTACCTTTGCAACATTGGATGAATGGTTGCTGATAATGGGCAATGTAGATATTGCATTAAAGATCAGTCATTTCGTTCTTCAACAGTCGAGAACCCTTTTGCATTAAAGATCAGTCATTTCGTTCTTCAACAGTCAAGAACCCTTTTGAAATTTCATCCGTCCGGTTTTGGAGCCTTCTTTCTGGGGCCTTTGAAATGCTCTGTGGATTTTGCTCCAGCAGCAACCAGGGATGGATTACTGCACGGGCCTACCGGGAACAGATTTTGCTCCAGCAGCAACCACAGCTGCAGAGCTCACTAAGTTATTAAGTCACTAAAAAGTTACTGGGTCAAAAAGGTGGGTTTGTTGACTAATGTGGGTAAAAAACACACACACACACAAATAATGTTACTATGTCATTAAGTAGTTGTATGGGAATGTTGGAAATTGTTGACTAATGAGAAAAAAGCACAAAAAACAACAAATGTTACTATAATACATTAAATAGGTGCCTTCTGTAGAAATGGTTTCTTTTCTAATGTTATTCCCCATATGTTACCCGATTCTGTGTGTCCTCACTTTTGGACCTGTGTCCTCACATCCTGTGTCCTAACTTCCTGTGTCCTCACTTTTGGACCTCTGTCCTCACATCCTGTGTCCTAACTTCCTGTGTCCTCACTTTTGGACCTCTGTCCTCAGGGCACAAGTGGGCAACAGTGTCATCCAAACATTTGACTGGTAGAGTATACATAATATTATATTATTATAACATTATATTATTATATAATTTACTGTTTTTTTATATGATTATTTATTCATAACAGCACACCGTATGCAGATATTTTATTATACTATTACTACAGGCTCCAACAGCTCCACCTCTTTCTGTCTCTGGCTGATCAGCTGCTAGCAGCTCTGGTTGAAGCCTGGACATATTGTAAACAGAGTAGCCTAGTTGGCTAGTTTAGCATAGTCTACTGGTCGAAGCCTGGACATATTGTAAACAGAGTAGCCTAGTTGGCTAGTTTATCATAGTCTACTGGTCGAAGCCTGGACATATTGTAAACAGAGTAGCCTAGTTGGCTAGTTTATCATAGTCTACTGGGTGAAGCCTGGACATATTGTAAACAGAGTAGCCTAGTTGGCTAGTTTAGCATAGTCTACTGGTTGAAGCCTAGCCTGGAAAATCCAGACCCTGATAATCTAGAAGGATTAAGGGTCTGGCAAAGAACAATGTAATGGCCCGACTCGAGGGGCGGCAAGAAGCATGCATTTAAAAATCTCACTGCACGCAATTGGATAACACTAGACCATGTTTACTCTGAATGATTTCGGACTTCAACGCAATGGGATAACACTACGACCAATGTGTACTGTCCTCCAACGTTGCAGCGATGTCTTCATCAGTTTAGCTGGTTCCCAGGAATGTTGGGGAAAAAGTAACATGCATCATTGCTCTTTGCCAGAGTGTCTCGCAGAGACAATTCCATTGTGCTCTCGCGAGAACTCTGGATTTCCAGGGTAGTTGAAGCCTGGAGGAGATATTGTAAACAGAGTAGCCTAGTTGGCTAGTTTAGCATAGTCTACTGGTCGAAGCCTGGACATATTGTAAACAGAGTAGCCTAGTTGGCTAGTTTAGCATAGTCTACTGGTTGGACTGTTCAGTTTTCAATCAAAACAAATACTTCTCTTCAAATACCAAAAAAGGTTGGTTGTCGGAAGTGCTTCGTCACTGATACGTCTCTCGAAAGACATGCTCTCATGCTCTGATGAAGACATGCTTTGTCGCAACGCGTAAGCCCACTTACATTAAAGGCTTTTTAACTATAACAACACGTAAGCCCACTTACATTAAAGGCTTTTAAACTATAACAACGCGTAAGCCCACTTACATTAAAGGCTTTTTAACTATAAAAAGTGCTGTGCCTTTGGAATCTTGTGGTCAAACCAACTCTTTTAAGACAAGAAATACTTTTTCTCCTTGGGACAGGTCCAGTCTTGGAAAATACTTTTACATCTGGTTTGAGATGATAAGAATTTAGCAGTCAACTTGGATGCGTGCTAAGGATGCTAACCAGATTGAATAGCAAGTTAGCGTCGTCATGCACGATCGCATGCCGAGTAGGGATGTGTCCTGTAGAGAGGGAGAGATGGAGCGTGCACACTCACCACACACGCACACGCACACACACACATGCACACACACACAATCGCATGCTGAGGAGGGATGTGATTGAGCGTGCACGGGGCAAGGACTCAGGTAAAGTCTGTGTTGAGGTAGGCCTACTTCTAGTTGAATATAGTTATACAATGAAAGAGACGAGTTATGAAATTATTATTTAGCCTATTTATTTATTTATTTATGGACAATGTAGTTAAGGCGGGAGGTGCTTTTAATGATTAAACTTTCTATCAAACATATTTAGAGTGCATGAAAATGCACTCTACTGTTCTTCCTAGGCTTCTTATTAGAGTGCATGAAAATGCACTCTATTGTTCTTCCTAGGCTTCTTATTACAGTGCATGAAAATGCACTGTACTGTTCTTCCTAGGCTTCTTCTTATTACAGTGCATGAAAATGCACTGTACTGTTATTCCAAGGCATTTTATTACAGTGCATGAAAATGCACTGTACTGTTATTCCAAGGCATTTTATTATTACAGTGCATGAAAATGCACTGTACTGTTATTCCAAGGCATTTTATTATTACAGTGCATGAAAATGCACTGTACTGTTCTTCCTAGGCTTCTTATTCTTCTTCTTCTAACGCAATTAATGCAGCTTCAACCGCTTAACGTAGAAACTTCATTCAAACTATGTTACGTAGGTCTTACTTAGGACATGGGTGCTTTGTATTTTTCAGCTTTGTAACTTTTATACTTTTTAAACTATTAATTAAAAACTGTTCAAAATTTCCCCATAGACTTAACATGGGCTGATGACATCACAATAGAGCCGTTAAGCAATTAGAATCCTATGGCAGGTGTTCGGGCCAGCTGCATCAACTGCCAGTCTCAGGCTTTAAGCATACAAACTGGCCCTATTAAGACTATACATCCTGTTCAACTGCTTCCTCTGCCAAAAACTGTTTCAAAATAAAAGTCCTCACTACAATATTTCACTGTTAAACAATTTAACCCTTTAAACTACTGAACTTTTATCTGTTCAGCCATTGTAACTGTTACTTGTCATCAACTATGACTCCTACCCACTGTAGCTAGTTAGCTAAGATAGCTAAGTAACTTGGTTAGCATAGTTAGCATGCTAGCATGTTAGCATGCTAGTTAGCATGCTAGTTAGCATTTTTAGCAAAACTGTTAAAAACGATTAGCTAAGTTAGCTAAGTCACATGGTTAGCATAGTTAGCATGCTAACATGTTAGCATGCTAGTTAGCATTTTTTGCAAAACTGCTAAAAATGATTAGCTAAGTTAGCTAAGTCACATGGTTAGCATAGTTAGCATGCTAGCATGTTAGCATGCTAGTTAGCATTTTTTAGCAAAACTGCTAAAAATGATTAGCTAAGTTAGCTAAGTCACATGGTTAGCATGTTAGCATGCTAGCATGTTAGCATGCTAGTTAGCATTACTGTTAAAAATGATAAGCGAAGTTAGCTAAGTCACATGGTTAACATAATTAGCATGTTAGCATGTTAATTAGCATAGTTATCATAACTAATAAAAATTATTAGCTAGGTTAGCTAAGTCATATGGTTAGCATAGTTAACATTTTAATATTGTTAGCATGCTAGTTAGCATAGTTACTTGGTTACCATTATTATCTTTAACATAGTTAGCATAACTACTAGCAAACATTGGAGCCATTCCAACTGTTAGTTATCGTCAACTATCTGCCTAAATAATTTAACCATTTCAATTATCAACCTATTTAACTGTTCAGTCATTCCAACTATAGTAAACCTTATCTACCAAGCAAATAATTTAACCATATGAACTCATCATATTTTTGCATTTTCATGCACTGTATTTCCTTCAGGAAATGCTTTTCTAGTTATTATTATTATTATTCTTCTTCTAACGCACTTAATACAGCTTCAACCGTTTAACGTAGAAACTTCATTCAAACTATGTTACGTAGGTCTTACTTAGGACATGTGAGCTTTGTATTTTTCAACTTTGTAACTTTTATACTTTTTAAACTATTAATTAAAAACTAATCAAAATTTCCCCATTGACTTAACATTATGATTATGACATCACAATACGGCCGTTAAGCAATTAGAATCCTATGGCAGGTGTTCGGGCCACCTGTTTCAACTGCCAGTCTCAGGCTTTAAGCATACAAACTGGCCCTATTAAGACTACACATCCTGTTCAACTGCTTCCTCTGCCAAAAACTGTTTCAAAATAAAAGTCCTCACTACAATATTTCACTGTTAAACAATATAACCCTTTAAACTACTGAACTTTTTAACTGTTTAGCCATTGTAACTGTTACTTGTCATCAACTATGACTCCTACCCACTGTAGCTAGTTAGCATGGTTAGCATAGTTAGCATGTTAGCATGCTAGCATGTTAGCATGCTAGTTAGCATTTTTTTCAAAACTGCTAAAAATGATTAGCTAAGTTAGCTAAGTCACATGGTTAGCATAGTTAGCATGCTAGCATGTTAGCATGCTAGTTAGCATTTTTTGCAAAACTGCTAAAAATGATTAGCTAAGTTAGCTAAGTCACATGGTTAGCATAGTTAGCATGCTAGCATGTTAGCATGCTAGTTAGCATTTTTTGCTAAACTACTAAAAATGATTAGCTAAGTTAGCTAAGTCACATGGTTAGCATAGTTAGCATGCTAGCATGTTAGCATGCTAGTTAGCATTTTTTGCTAAACTACTAAAAATGATTAGCTAAGTTAGCTAAGTCACATGGTTAGCATAGTTAGCATGCTAGCATGTTAGCATGCTAGTTAGCATTTTTAATAAAACTGCAAAAAATGATTAGCTAAGTTAGCTAAGTCACATGGTTAGCATAGTTAGCATGTTAGCATGTTAATTAGCATAGTTATCATAACTAATAAAAATGATTAGCTAGGTTAGCTAAGTCATATGGTTAGCATAGTTAACATTTTAACATTGTTAGCATGCTAGTTAGCATAGTAACTTGGTTAACATTATTATCTTTATTAACATAGTTAGCATAACTACTAGCAAACATTGGAGCCATTCCAACTGTTAGTTATCGTCAACTATCTGCCTAAATAATTTAACCATTTCAATTATCAACCTATTTAACTGTTCAGTCATTCTAACTATATTAAACCTTATCTACCAAGCAAATAATTTAACCATATGAACGCATCATATTTTTGCATTTTCATGCACTGTATTTCCTTCAGGAAATGCTTTTCTAGTTATTATTATTCTTCTTCTAACGCACTTAATGCAGCTTCAACCGTTTAACGTAGAAACTTCATTCAAACTATGTTACGTAGGTCTTACTTAGGACATGTGAGCTTTGTATTTTTCAACTTTGTAACTTTTATACTTTTTAAACTATTAATTAAAAACTAATCAAAATTTCCCCATTGACTTAACATTATGATTATGACATCACAATACGGCCGTTAAGCAATTAGAATCCTATGGCAGGTGTTCGGGCCACCTGTTTCAACTGCCAGTCTCAGGCTTTAAGCATACAAACTGGCCCTATTAAGACTACACATCCTGTTCAACTGCTTCCTCTGCCAAAAACTGTTTCAAAATAAAAGTCCTCACTACAATATTTCACTGTTAAACAATATAACCCTTTAAACTACTGAACTTTTTAACTGTTCAGCCATTGTAACTGTTACTTGTCATCAACTATGACTACTCCTACCCACTGTAGCTAGTTAGCATGGTTAGCATAGTTAGCATGTTAGCATGCTAGCATGTTAGCATGCTAGCATGTTAGCATGCTAGTTAGCATTTTTTTCAAAACTGCTAAAAATGATTAGCTAAGTTAGCTAAGTCACATGGTTAGCATAGTTAGCATGCTAGCATGTTAGCATGCTAGTTAGCATTTTTTTCAAAACTGCTAAAAATGATTAGCTAAGTTAGCTAAGTCACATGGTTAGCATAGTTAGCATGCTAGCATGTTAGCATGCTAGTTAGCATTTTTTGCTAAACTACTAAAAATGATTAGCTAAGTTAGCTAAGTCACGTGGTTAGCATAGTTAGCATGCTAGCATGTTAGCATGCTAGTTAGCATTTTTTGCAAAACTGCTAAAAATTATTAGCTAAGTTAGCTAAGTCACATGGTTAGCATAGTTAGCATGCTAGCATGTTAGCATGCTAGTTAGCATTTTTAGTAAAACTGCAAAAAATGATTAGCTAAGTTAGCTAAGTCACATGGTTAGCATAGTTAACATGTTAGCATGTTAATTAGCATAGTTATCATAACTAATAAAAATGATTAGCTAGGTTAGCTAAGTCATATGGTTAGCATAGTTAACATTTTAACATTGTTAGCATGCTAGTTAGCATAGTAACTTGGTTAACATTATTATCTTTATTAACATAGTTAGCATAACTACTAGCAAACATTGGAGCCATTCCAACTGTTAGTTATCGTCAACTATCTGCCTAAATAATTTAACCATTTCAATTATCAACCTATTTAACTGTTCAGTCATTCTAACTATATTAAACCTTATCTACCAAGCAAATAATTTAACCATATGAACGCATCATATTTTTGCATTTTCATGCACTGTATTTCCTTCAGGAAATGCTTTTCTAGTTATTATTATTATTCTTCTTCTAACGCACTTAATGCAGCTTCAACCGTTTAATGTAGAAACTTCATTCAAACTATGTTACGTAGGTCTTACTTAGGACATGTGAGCTTTGTATTTTTCAACTTTGTAACTTTTATACTTTTTAAACTATTAATTAAAAACTAATCAAAATTTCCCCATTGACTTAACATTATGATTATGACATCACAATACGGCCGTTAAGCAATTAGAATCCTATGGCAGGTGTTCGGGCCACCTGTTTCAACTGCCAGTCTCAGGCTTTAAGCATACAAACTGGCCCTATTAAGACTACACATCCTGTTCAACTGCTTCCTCTGCCAAAAACTGTTTCAAAATAAAAGTCCTCACTACAATATTTCACTGTTAAACAATTTAACCCTTTAAACTACTGAACTTTTATCTGTTCAGCCATTGTAACTGTTACTTGTCATCAACTATGACTCCTACCCACTGTAGCTAGTTAGCATGGTTAGCATAGTTAGCATGCTAGCATGCTAGCATGTTAGCATGCTAGTTAGCATTTTTTTCAAAACTGCTAAAAATGATTAGCTAAGTTAGCTAAGTCACATGGTTAGCATAGTTAGCATGCTAGCATGTTAGCATGCTAGTTAGCATTTTTTTCAAAACTGCTAAAAATGATTAGCTAAGTTAGCTAAGTCACATGGTTAGCATAGTTAGCATGCTAGCATGTTAGCATGCTAGTTAGCATTTTTTGCTAAACTACTAAAAATGATTAGCTAAGTTAGCTAAGTCACGTGGTTAGCATAGTTAGCATGCTAGCATGTTAGCATGCTAGTTAGCATTTTTTGCAAAACTGCTAAAAATGATTAGCTAAGTTAGCTAAGTCACATGGTTAGCATAGTTAGCATGCTAGCATGTTAGCATGCTAGTTAGCATTTTTTGCAAAACTGCTAAAAATTATTAGCTAAGTTAGCTAAGTCACATGGTTAGCATAGTTAGCATGCTAGCATGTTAGCATGCTAGTTAGCATTTTTAGTAAAACTGCAAAAAATGATTAGCTAAGTTAGCTAAGTCACATGGTTAGCATAGTTAACATGTTAGCATGTTAATTAGCATAGTTATCATAACTAATAAAAATGATTAGCTAGGTTAGCTAAGTCATATGGTTAGCATAGTTAACATTTTAACATTGTTAGCATGCTAGTTAGCATAGTAACTTGGTTAACATTATTATCTTTATTAACATAGTTAGCATAACTACTAGCAAACATTGGAGCCATTCCAACTGTTAGTTATCGTCAACTATCTGCCTAAATAATTTAACCATTTCAATTATCAACCTATTTAACTGTTCAGTCATTCTAACTATATTAAACCTTATCTACCAAGCAAATAATTTAACCATATGAACGCATCATATTTTTGCATTTTCATGCACTGTATTTCCTTCAGGAAATGCTTTTCTAGTTATTATTATTATTCTTCTTCTAACGCACTTAATGCAGCTTCAACCGTTTAATGTAGAAACTTCATTCAAACTATGTTACGTAGGTCTTACTTAGGACATGTGAGCTTTGTATTTTTCAACTTTGTAACTTTTATACTTTTTAAACTATTAATTAAAAACTAATCAAAATTTCCCCATTGACTTAACATTATGATTATGACATCACAATACGGCCGTTAAGCAATTAGAATCCTATGGCAGGTGTTCGGGCCACCTGTTTCAACTGCCAGTCTCAGGCTTTAAGCATACAAACTGGCCCTATTAAGACTACACATCCTGTTCAACTGCTTCCTCTGCCAAAAACTGTTTCAAAATAAAAGTCCTCACTACAATATTTCACTGTTAAACAATTTAACCCTTTAAACTACTGAACTTTTATCTGTTCAGCCATTGTAACTGTTACTTGTCATCAACTATGACTCCTACCCACTGTAGCTAGTTAGCATGGTTAGCATAGTTAGCATGCTAGCATGCTAGCATGTTAGCATGCTAGTTAGCATTTTTTTCAAAACTGCTAAAAATGATTAGCTAAGTTAGCTAAGTCACATGGTTAGCATAGTTAGCATGCTAGCATGTTAGCATGCTAGTTAGCATTTTTTTCAAAACTGCTAAAAATGATTAGCTAAGTTAGCTAAGTCACATGGTTAGCATAGTTAGCATGCTAGCATGTTAGCATGCTAGTTAGCATTTTTTGCTAAACTACTAAAAATGATTAGCTAAGTTAGCTAAGTCACGTGGTTAGCATAGTTAGCATGCTAGCATGTTAGCATGCTAGTTAGCATTTTTTGCAAAACTGCTAAAAATGATTAGCTAAGTTAGCTAAGTCACATGGTTAGCATAGTTAGCATGCTAGCATGTTAGCATGCTAGTTAGCATTTTTTAAAAAACTGCTAAAAATGATTAGCTAAGTTAGCTAAGTCACATGGTTAGCATAGTTAGCATGCTAGCATGTTAGCATGCTAGTTAGCATTTTTTGCTAAACTACTAAAAATGATTAGCTAAGTTAGCTAAGTCACGTGGTTAGCATAGTTAGCATGCTAGCATGTTAGCATGCTAGTTAGCATTTTTTGCAAAACTGCTAAAAATTATTAGCTAAGTTAGCTAAGTCACATGGTTAGCATAGTTAGCATGCTAGCATGTTAGCATGCTAGTTAGCATTTTTAGTAAAACTGCAAAAAATGATTAGCTAAGTTAGCTAAGTCACATGGTTAGCATAGTTAACATGTTAGCATGTTAATTAGCATAGTTATCATAACTAATAAAAATGATTAGCTAGGTTAGCTAAGTCATATGGTTAGCATAGTTAACATTTTAACATTGTTAGCATGCTAGTTAGCATAGTAACTTGGTTAACATTATTATCTTTATTAACATAGTTAGCATAACTACTAGCAAACATTGGAGCCATTCCAACTGTTAGTTATCGTCAACTATCTGCCTAAATAATTTAACCATTTCAATTATCAACCTATTTAACTGTTCAGTCATTCTAACTATATTAAACCTTATCTACCAAGCAAATAATTTAACCATATGAACGCATCATATTTTTGCATTTTCATGCACTGTATTTCCTTCAGGAAATGCTTTTCTAGTTATTATTATTATTCTTCTTCTAACGCACTTAATGCAGCTTCAACCGTTTAATGTAGAAACTTCATTCAAACTATGTTACGTAGGTCTTACTTAGGACATGTGAGCTTTGTATTTTTCAACTTTGTAACTTTTATACTTTTTAAACTATTAATTAAAAACTAATCAAAATTTCCCCATTGACTTAACATTATGATTATGACATCACAATACGGCCGTTAAGCAATTAGAATCCTATGGCAGGTGTTCGGGCCACCTGTTTCAACTGCCAGTCTCAGGCTTTAAGCATACAAACTGGCCCTATTAAGACTACACATCCTGTTCAACTGCTTCCTCTGCCAAAAACTGTTTCAAAATAAAAGTCCTCACTACAATATTTCACTGTTAAACAATTTAACCCTTTAAACTACTGAACTTTTATCTGTTCAGCCATTGTAACTGTTACTTGTCATCAACTATGACTCCTACCCACTGTAGCTAGTTAGCATGGTTAGCATAGTTAGCATGCTAGCATGCTAGCATGTTAGCATGCTAGTTAGCATTTTTTTCAAAACTGCTAAAAATGATTAGCTAAGTTAGCTAAGTCACATGGTTAGCATAGTTAGCATGCTAGCATGTTAGCATGCTAGTTAGCATTTTTTTCAAAACTGCTAAAAATGATTAGCTAAGTTAGCTAAGTCACATGGTTAGCATAGTTAGCATGCTAGCATGTTAGCATGCTAGTTAGCATTTTTTGCTAAACTACTAAAAATGATTAGCTAAGTTAGCTAAGTCACGTGGTTAGCATAGTTAGCATGCTAGCATGTTAGCATGCTAGTTAGCATTTTTTGCAAAACTGCTAAAAATGATTAGCTAAGTTAGCTAAGTCACATGGTTAGCATAGTTAGCATGCTAGCATGTTAGCATGCTAGTTAGCATTTTTTTAAAAACTGCTAAAAATGATTAGCTAAGTTAGCTAAGTCACATGGTTAGCATAGTTAGCATGCTAGCATGTTAGCATGCTAGTTAGCATTTTTTGCTAAACTACTAAAAATGATTAGCTAAGTTAGCTAAGTCACGTGGTTAGCATAGTTAGCATGCTAGCATGTTAGCATGCTAGTTAGCATTTTTTGCAAAACTGCTAAAAATGATTAGCTAAGTTAGCTAAGTCACATGGTTAGCATAGTTAGCATGCTAGCATGTTAGCATGCTAGTTAGCATTTTTTGCTAAACTACTAAAAATGATTAGCTAAGTTAGCTAAGTCACATGGTTAGCATAGTTAGCATGCTAGCATGTTAACATGCTAGTTAGCATTTTTAGTAAAACTGCAAAAAATGATTAGCTAAGTTAGCTAAGTCACATGGTTAGCATAGTTAGCATGTTAATTAGCATAGTTATCATAACTAATAAAAATGATTAGCTAGGTTAGCTAAGTCTTATGGTTAGCATAGTTAACATTTTCACATTGTTAGCATGCTAGTTAGCATAGTAACTTGGTTAACATTATTATCTTTATTAACATAGTTAGCATAACTACTAGCAAACATTGGAGCCATTCCAACTGTTAGTTATCGTCAACTATCTGCCTAAATAATTTAACCATTTCAATTATCAACCTATTTAACTGTTCAGTCATTCTAACTATATTAAACCTTATCTACCAAGCAAATAATTTAACCATATGAACGCATCAAATTTTTGCATTTTCATGCACTGTATTTCCTTCAGGAAATGCTTTTCTAGTTCTTATTATTCCTCTTCTTCTAACGCAGTTAATGCAGCTTCAACCGTTTAACGTAGAAACTTCATTCAAACATTGACGCGTAGGTCTTAATTAGGACATGTGGGCTTTGTATTTTTCAACTTTGTAACTTTTATACTTTTTAAACTATTAATTAAAAACTATCAAAATTTCCCCATTGACTTAACATTGCCCTTTATGACATCACAGCAAATAGAATCCTGTGGCAGGTGTTCGGCCATCTGTTTCAACTGCCATTCTCAGGCTTTTAGCATACAAACTGGCCCTATTAAGACTACACATCCTGTTCAACTGTTTCCTCTGCCAAAAACTGTTTCAAAATAAAAGTCCTCACTACAATATTTCACTGTTAAACAATTTAACCCTTTAAACTACTGAACTTTTTAACTGTTCAGCCATTGTAACTGTTACTTGTCATCAACTATGACTCCTACCCACTGTAGCTAGTTAGCTAAGTAACTTGGTTAGCATAGTTAGCATGTTAGCATGCTAGTTAGCATGCTAGTTAGCATTTTTTTATAAAACTGCTAAAAATGATCGATCAGCTAAGTTTACTAAGTCACATGGTTAACATAGTTAGCATGCTAACATGTTAGCATGCTAGTTAGCATTTTTTACAAAACTGCTAAAAATGATCAGCTAAGTTAGCTAAGTCACATGGTTAGCATAGTTAGCATGCTAGCATGTTAGCATGCTAGTTAGCATTTTTAGCAAAACTGTTAAAAATGATTAGCTAAGTTAGCTAAGTCACATGGTTAGCATAGTTAGCATGCTAGTATGTTAGCATGCTAGTTAGCATTTTTAGTAAAACTGCTAAAAATGATCAGCTAAGTTTACTAAGTCACATGGTTAACATAGTTAGCATGCTAACGTGTTAGCATGCTAGTTAGCAATTTTAACATAACTGCTAAAAATGATTAGCTAAGTTAGCTAAGTCACATAGTTAACATAGTTAGCATGTTAGCATGTTAATTAGCATAGTTATCATAACTAATAAAAATGATTAGCTAGGTTAGCTAAGTCTTATGGTTAGCATAGTTAACATTTTCACATTGTTAGCATGCTAGTTAGCATAGTAACTTGGTTAACATTATTATCTTTATTAACATAGTTAGCATAACTACTAGCAAACATTGGAGCCATTCCAACTGTTAGTTATCGTCAACTATCTGCCTAAATAATTTAACCATTTCAATTATCAACCTATTTAACTGTTCAGTCATTCTAACTATATTAAACCTTATCTACCAAGCAAATAATTTAACCATATGAACGCATCAAATTTTTGCATTTTCATGCACTATATTTCCTTCAGGAAATGCTTTTCTAGTTCTTATTATTCCTCTTCTTCTAACGCAGTTAATGCAGCTTCAACCGTTTAACGTAGAAACTTCATTCAAACATTGACGCGTAGGTCTTAATTAGGACATGTGGGCTTTGTATTTTTCAACTTTGTAACTTTTATACTTTTTAAACTATTAATTAAAAACTATCAAAATTTCCCCATTGACTTAACATTGCCCTTTATGACATCACAGCAAATAGAATCCTGTGGCAGGTGTTCGGCCATCTGTTTCAACTGCCATTCTCAGGCTTTTAGCATACAAACTGGCCCTATTAAGACTACACATCCTGTTCAACTGTTTCCTCTGCCAAAAACTGTTTCAAAATAAAAGTCCTCACTACAATATTTCACTGTTAAACAATTTAACCCTTTAAACTACTGAACTTTTTAACTGTTCAGCCATTGTAACTGTTACTTGTCATCAACTATGACTCCTACCCACTGTAGCTAGTTAGCTAAGTAACTTGGTTAGCATAGTTAGCATGTTAGCATGCTAGTTAGCATGCTAGTTAGCATTTTTTTATAAAACTGCTAAAAATGATCAGCTAAGTTAGCTAAGTCACGTGGTTAGCATAGTTAGCATGCTAACATGTTAGCATGCTAGTTAGCATTTTTTACAAAACTGCTAAAAATGATCAGCTAAGTTAGCTAAGTCACATGGTTAGCATAGTTAGCATGCTAGCATGTTAGCATGCTAGTTAGCATTTTTAGCAAAACTGTTAAAAATGATTAGCTAAGTTAGCTAAGTCACATGGTTAGCATAGTTAGCATGCTAGTATGTTAGCATGCTAGTTAACATTTTTAGCAAAACTGTTAAAAATGATTAGCTAAGTTAGCTAAGTCACATGGTTAGCATAGTTAGCATGCTAGTATGTTAGCATGCTAGTTAGCATTTTTAGTAAAACTGCTAAAAATGATCAGCTAAGTTTACTAAGTCACATGGTTAACATAGTTAGCATGCTAACGTGTTAGCATGCTAGTTAGCAATTTTAACATAACTGCTAAAAATGATTAGCTAAGTTAGCTAAGTCACATAGTTAACATAGTTAGCATGTTAACATAACTGCTAAAAATGATTAGCGAAGTTAGCCAAGTCATATGGTTAGCATAGTTAACATTTTAACATTGTTAGCATGCTAGTTAGCATAGTAACTTGGTTAACATTATTATCTTTGTTAACATAGTTAACATAACTACTAGCAAAAATTGGAGCCATTCCAACTGTTAGTTATCGTCAACTATCTGCCTAAATAATTTAATCATTTCAATTATCAACCTATTTAACTGTTCAGTCATTCCAACTATATTAAACCTTATCTACCAAGCAAATAATTTAACCATATGAACTCATCATATTTTTGCATTTTCATGCACTGTATTTCCTTCAGGAAATGCTTTTCTAGTTCTTATTAGAGTGCATGAAAATGCACTCTACTGTTCTTCCTAGGCTTCTTCTTCTTCTTCTTCTTCTAACGCAGTTAATGCAGCTTCAACCGTTTAACGTAGAAACTTCATTCAAACTGCGTTGCGTAGGTCTTACTTATGACATGTGGGCTTTGTATTTTTCATCTTTGTAACTTTTATACTTTTTAAACTATTAATTAAAAACTGCTCAAAATTTCCCCATAGACTTAACATGGGCTGATGACATCACAATGGACCAATTAACTTGATTTGCACCTGGTATCATCTTCCAGCTGCTCATCTAGGCCCCATCAAAGAATCAGTTCAACTGATTGCACCTGTATCAACTGCTTTCTACTGAACTAGACCAACTCTCTCTGTCTCTCCATTCTACAAGGATATAAGACACATTTCATCCAACTTTCTATCCATTCATCCTCTTCAAACCATTCACTCATCCACCCATTAAACTATTCATCAACATCCATTAAACAATCTGCCTATCAACATCCATTCAACTTTCTGTCTATCAACATCCATTACACTATCTACATTTAACTTTTAAACTATATACTCTGTCTGAGGCTTTAAGCATACAATAAATATGGCTCTATTAAGACTGCCGTTAAGCAATTAGAATCCTAGGCCAGGTGGCCAGGCCACCAGCATCAACTGCCAGTCTCAGGCTTTAAGCATACAAACTGGCCCTATTAAGACTACACATCCTGTTCAACTGCTTCCTCTGCCAAAAACTGTTTCAAAATAAAAGTCCTCACTACAATATTTCACTGTTAAACAATTTAACCCTTTAAACTACTGAACTTTTTAACTGTTCAGCCATTGTAACTGTTACTTGTCATCAACTATGACTCCTACCCACTGTAGCTAGTTAGCATGGTTAGCATAGTTAGCATGCTAACATGTTAGCATGTTAACATGCTAGTTAGCATTTTTTACAAAACTTCTAAAAATGATTAGCTAAGTTAGCTAAGTCACATGGTTAGCATAGTTAGCATGCTAACATGTTAGCATGCTAGTTAGCATTTTTTACAAAACTGCTAAAAATGATTAGCTAAGTTAGCTAAGTCACATGGTTAGCATAGTTAGCATGCTAGCATGTTAGCATTCTAGTTAGCATTTTTTACAAAACTGCTAAAAATGATTAGCTAAGTTAGCTAAGTCACATGGTTAGCATAGTTAGCATGCTAACATGTTAGCATGCTAGTTAGCATTTTTTACAAAACTGCTAAAAATGATTAGCTAAGTTAGCTAAGTCACATGGTTAGCATAGTTAGCATGCTAACATGTTAGCATGCTAGTTAGCATTTTTAGCAAAACTGTTAAAAATGATTAGCTAAGTTAGCTAAGTAAAATGGTTAGCATAGTTAGCATGCTAACATGCTAGTTAGCATAGTTAGCAAAACTGCTAAAAATGATTAGCTAGATTAGCTAAGTCACATGGTTAACATAGTTAGCATGTTAATATTGCTAACTACTAAAAATGCATTAGCTAAGTTAACTAAGTTAAGTATTATCCACCTATTTAACCGTTCAATCATTCCAACTATATTAAACCTTATCTACCAAGCAAATCATTTAACCATATAAACTATCCACCTATTTAACTGTTCAGTCACTCCAACTATATTAAACCTCATCTACCTAGCAACCAATATAGTTTGTTTTTACTCTGTATGATATTTTACATCATATGTTTTGCATTTTCATGCACTGTATTTCCTTCAGGAAATGCTTTTCTAGTTATTATTATTACAGTGCATGAAAATGCACTGTACTGTTATTCCAAGGCATTTTATTACAGTGCATGAAAATGCACTGTACTGTTATTCCAAGGCATTTTATTATTACAGTGCATGAAAATGCACTGTACTGTTATTCCAAGGCATTTTATTACAGTGCATGAAAATGCACTGTACTGTTATTCCAAGGCATTTTATTACAGTGCATGAAAATGCACTGTACTGTTATTCCAAGGCATTTTATTACAGTGCATGAAAATGCACTGTACTGTTCTTCCTAGGCTTCTTATTACAGTGCATGAAAATGCACTGTACTGTTCTTCCTAGGCTTCTTCTTATTCTTCTTCTTCTTCTAACGCATTTAATGCAGCTTCAACCGTTTAACGTAGAAACTTCATTCAAACTTTGTTACGTAGGTCTTACTTGGGATAAGAGTGCTATGTATTTTTCATCTTTGTAACTTTTATACTTTTTAAACTATTAATTAAAAACTATCAAAATTTCCCCATTGACTTAAAATTGCCCTTTATGACATCACAGCAATTAGAATCCTGTGGCAGGTGTTCGGGCCACCTGGATCAACTGCCAGTCTCAGGCTTTAAGCATACAAACTGGCCCTATTAAGACTACACATCCTGTTCAACTGCTTCCTCTGCCAAAAACCGTTTCAAAATAAAAGTCCTCACTACAATATTTCACTGCTAAACAATTTAAGCCTTTAAACTACTGAACTTTTTAACTGTTCAGCCATTGTAACTGTTACTTGTCATCAACTATGACTCCTACCCACTGTAGCTAGTTAGCTAAGTTAGCTAAGTAACTTGGTTAGCATAGTTAGAATGTTAGCATGCTAGTTAGCATGCTAGTTAGCATTTTTAACAAAACTGCTAAAAATGATTAGCTAAGTTAGCTAAGTCACATGGTTAGCATAGTTAGCATGCTAGCATGTTAGCATGCTAGTTAGCATTTTTAGCAAAACTGCTAAAAATGATCAGCTAAGTTCGCTAAGTCACATGGTTAGCATAGTTAGCATGCTAGCATGTTAGCATGCTAGTTAGCATTTTTAGCAAAACTGCTAAAAATGATCAGCTAAGTTCGCTAAGTCACATGGTTAGCATAGTTAGCATGCTAGCATATTAGCATGCTAGTTAGTATTTTTAGCAAAACTGCTAAAAATGATTAGCTAAGTTAGCTAAGTCACATGGTTAGCATAGTTAGCATGCTACCATGTTAATATGTTAGTTAGCATTTTTAGCAAAACTGCTAAAAACAATTAGCTAAGTTAGCTAAGTCACATGGTTAGCATAGTTAGCATGCTAACATGCTAGTTAGCATTTTTAGCAAAACTGTTAAAAATGATTAGCTAAGTTAGCTAAGTAACATGGTTAACATAGTTAGCATGTTAGCATTGCTAACATGCTAGTTAGCATAACTACTAAAAATTAAAACATTAGTTAAGTTCACTAAGTTAAGTATTATCCACCTATTTAACCGTTCAATCATTCCAACTATATTAAACCTTATCTACCAAGCAAATCATTTAACCATATAAACTATCCACCTATTTAACTGTTCAGTCACTCCAACTATATTAAACCTCATCTACCTAGCAACCAATATAGTTTGTTTTTACTCTGTATGATATTTTACATCATATTTTTTGCATTTTCATGCACTGTATTTCCTTCAGGAAATGCTTTTCTAGTATTATTACAGTGCATGAAAATGCACTGTACTGTTATTCCAAGGCTTTTTCTTCTTATTCTTCTGATTATTCTTCTTCTTCTAACGCAGTTAATGCAGCTTCAACCGTTTAACGTAGAAACTTCATTCAAACATTGCCGCGTAGGTCTTAATTAGGACATGTGGGCTTTGTATTTTTCATCTTTGTAACTTTTATACTTTTTAAACTATTAATTAAAAACTATCAAAATTTCCCCATTGACTTAACATTAGATTATGACATCACAATACGGCCGTTAAGCAATTAGAATCCTATGGCAGGTGTTCGGGCCACCTGCATCAACTGCCATTCTCAGGCTTTAAGCATACAAACTGGCCCTATTAAGACTACACATCCTGTTCAACTGCTTCCTCTGCCAAAAACTGTTTCAAAATAAAAGTCCTCACTACAATACTTCACTGTTAAACAATTTAACCCTTTAAACTACTGAACTTTTTAACTGTTCAGCCATTGTAACTGTTACTTGTCATCAACTATGACTCCTACCCACTGTAGCTAGTTAGCTAAGTTAGCTAAGTAACTTGGTTAGCATAGCTAGCATGTTAGCATGCTAGTTAGCATGCTAGTTAGCATTTTTAGCAAAACTGCTAAAAATGATTAGCTAAGTTAGCTAAGTCACATGGTTAGCATAGTTAGCATGCTAGCATGTTAGCATGCTAGTTAGCATTTTTAGCAAAACTACTAAAAATGATTAGCTAAGTTAGCTAAGTCACATGGTTAGCATAGTTAGCATGCTAGCATGTTAACATGCTAGTTAACATTTTTAGCAAAACTACTAAAAATGATTAGCTAAGTTAGCTAAGTCACATGGTTAGCATAGTTAGCATGTTAGTTAGCATTTTTAGCAAAACTGCTAAAAATGATTAGCTAAGTTAGCTAAGTCACGTGGTTAGCATAGTTAGCATGTTAGCATGCTAGTTAGCATTTTTTAGCAAAACTGCTAAAAATGATTAGCTAAGTTAGCTAAGTCACATGGTTAGCATAGTTAGCATGCTAACACGTTAGCATGTTAGTTAGCATTGTTAGCAAAACTGTTAAAAATGATTAGCTAAGTTAGCTAAGTAACATGGTTAACATAGTTAGCATGTTAGCATTGCTAACATGTTAGTTAGCATAACTACTAAAAATGAAAACATTAGCTAAGTTAACTAAGTTAAGTATTATCCACCTATTTAACCGTTCAATCATTCCAACTATATTAAACCTTATCTACCAAGCAAATCATTTAACCATATAAACTATCCACCTATTTAACTGTTCAGTCACTCCAACTATATTAAACCTCATCTACCTAGCAACCAATAGTTTGTTTTTACTCTGTATGATATTTTACATCATATTTTTTGCATTTTCATGCACTGTATTTCCTTCAGGAAATGCTTTTCTAGTTCTTATTATTCCTCTTCTTCTAACGCAGTTAATGCAGCTTCAACCGTTTAACGTAGAAACTTCATTCAAACATTGACGCGTAGGTCTTAATTAGGACATGTGGGCTTTGTATTTTTCAACTTTGTAACTTTTATACTTTTTAAACTATTAATTAAAAACTATCAAAATTTTCCCATTGACTTAACATTGCCCTTTATGACATCACAGCAATTAGAATCTTATGGCAGGTGTTCAGGCCAGCTGGCCCAACTGCCATTCTCAGGCTTTAAGCATACAAACTGGCCCTATTAAGACTACACATCCTGTTCAACTGCTTCCTCTGCCAAAAACTGTTTCAAAATAAAAGTCCTCACTACAATATTTCACTGTTAAACAATTTAACCCTTTAAACTACTGAACTTTTTAACTGTTCAGCCATTGTAACTGTTACTTGTCATCAACTATGACTACTCCTACCCACTGTAGCTAGTTAGCTAAGTTAGCTAAGTAACTTGGTTAGCATAGTTAGCATGCTAGCATGTTAGCATGCTAGTTAGCATTTTTAGCAAAACTGCTAAAAATGATTAGCTAAGTTAGCTAAGTCACATGGTTAGCATAGTTAGCATGCTAGCATGTTAGCATGCTAGTTAGCATTTTTAGCAAAACTGCTAAAAATGATTAGCTAAGTTAGCTAAGTCACATGGTTAGCATAGTTAGCATGCTAACATGTTAGCATGCTAGTTAGCATTTTTAGCAAAACTGCTAAAAATGATTAGCTATGTTAGCTAAGTAATATGGTTAGCATAGTTAGCATGCTAGCATGTTAGCATGCTAGTTAGCATTTTTTACAAAACTGCTAAAAATGATTAGCTCAGTTAGCTAAGTCACATGGTTAGCATGCTAGCATGTTAGCATGCTAGTTAGCATTTTTAGCAAAACTGCTAAAAATGATTAGCTAAGTTAGCTAAGTAACATGGTTAACATAGTTAGCATGTTAGCATTGCTAACATGCTAGTTAGCATAACTACTAAAAATGAAAACATTAGCTAAGTTAACTAAGTTAAGTATTATCCACCTATTTAACCGTTCAATCATTCCAACTATATTAAACCTTATCTACCAAGCAAATCATTTAACTGTATAAACTATCCACCTATTTAACTGTTCAGTCATTCCAACTATATTAAACCTCATCTACCTAGCAACCAATATAGTTTATATAGTATATATTTTTTGCATTTTCATGCACTGTATTTCCTTCAGGAAATGCTTTTCTAGTTATTATTATTCTTCTTCTAACGCACTTAATGCAGCTTCAACCGTTTAACGTAGAAACTTCATTCAAACTATGTTACGTAGGTCTTAATTAGGACATGTGAGCTTTGTATTTTTCAACTTTGTAACTTTTATACTTTTTAAACTATTAATTAAAAACTAATCAAAATTTCCCCATTGACTTAACATTATGATTATGACATCACAATACGGCCGTTAAGCAATTAGAATCCTATGGCAGGTGTTCGGGCCACCTGTTTCAACTGCCAGTCTCAGGCTTTAAGCATACAAACTGGCCCTATTAAGACTACACATCCTGTTCAACTGCTTCCTCTGCCAAAAACTATTTCAAAATAAAAGTCCTCACTACAATATTTCACTGTTAAACAATTTAACCCTTTAAACTACTGAACTTTTTAACTGTTCAGCCATTGTAACTGTTACTTGTCATCAACTATGACTCCTACCCACTGTAGCTAGTTAGCATGGTTAGCATGCTAGCATGTTAGCATGCTAGCATGTTAGCATGCTAGTTAGCATTTTTTACAAAACTGCTAAAAATGATTAGCTAAGTTAGCTAAGTCACATGGTTAGCATAGTTAGCATGCTAACATGTTAGCATGCTAGTTAGCATTTTTTACAAAACTGCTAAAAATGATTAGCTAAGTTAGCTAAGTCATATGGTTAGCATAGTTAGCATGCTAGCATGTTAGCATGCTAGTTAGCATTTTTTACAAAACTGCTAAAAATGATTAGCTAAGTTAGCTAAGTCATATGGTTAGCATAGTTAGTATGCTAGCATGTTAGCATGCTAGTTAGCATTTTTTACAAAACTGCTAAAAATGATTAGCTAAGTTAGCTAAGTCACATGGTTAGCATAGTTAGCATGCTAACATGTTAGCATGCTAGTTAGCATTTTTTACAAAACTGCTAAAAATGATTAGCTAAGTTAGCTAAGTCACATGGTTAGCATAGTTAGCATGCTAGCATAGTTAGCATGCTAACATGTTAGCATGCTAGTTAGCATAGTTAGCAAAACTGCTAAAAATGATTAGCTAGATTAGCTAAGTCACATGGTTAACATAGTTAGCATGTTAGCATTGCTAACTACTAAAAATGCATTAGCTAAGTTAACTAAGTTAAGTATTGTCCACCTATTTAACCGTTCAATCATTCCAACTTTATTAAACCTTATCTTCCAAGCAAATCATTTAACCATATAAACTATCCACCTATTTAACTGTTCAGTCACTCCAACTATATTAAACCTCATCTACCTAGCAACCAATATAGTTTGTTTTTACTCTGTATGATATTTTACATCATATTTTTTGCATTTTCATGCACTGTATTTCCTTCAGGAAATGCTTTTCTAGTTATTACAATGCATGAAAATGCACTGTACTGTTATTCCAAGGCATTTTATTATTATTACAGTGCATGAAAATGCACTGTACTGTTATTCCAAGGCATTTTATTATTATTATTCTTCTTCTAACGCACTTAATGCAGCTTCAACCGTTTAACGTAGAAACTTCATTCAAACTATGTTACGTAGGTCTTACTTAGGACATGTGAGCTTTGTATTTTTCAACTTTGTAACTTTTATACTTTTTAAACTATTAATTAAAAACTAATCAAAATTTCCCCATTGACTTAACATTATGATTATGACATCACAATACGGCCGTTAAGCAATTAGAATCCTATGGCAGGTGTTCGGGCCAGCTGCATCAACTGCCAGTCTCAGGCTTTAAGCATACAAACTGGCCCTATTAAGACTACACATCCTGTCCAACTGCTTCCTCTGCCAAAAACTGTTTCAAAATAAAAGTCCTCACTACAATATTTCACTGTTAAACAATTTAACCCTTTAAACTACTGAACTTTTTAACTGTTCAGCCATTGTAACTGTTACTTGTCATCAACTATGACTCCTACCCACTGTAGCTAGTTAGCATAGTTAGCATGCTAGCATTTTAGCATGTTAGCATGCTAGTTAGCATTTTTTACAAAACTGCTAAAAATGATTAGCTAAGTTAGCTAAGTCACATGGTTAGCATAGTTAGCATGCTAACATGTTAGCATGCTAGTTAGCATTTTTTACAAAACTGCTAAAAATGATTAGCTAAGTTAGCTTAGTCACATGGTTAGCGTAGTTAGCATGCTAACATGTTAGCATGCTAGTTCACATTTTTTACAAAACTGCTAAAAATGATTAGCTAAGTTAGCTAAGTCATATGGTTAGCATAGTTAGCATGCTAACATGTTAGCATGCTAGTTAGCATTTTTTACAAAACTGCTAAAAATGATTAGCTAAGTTAGCTAAGTCACATGGTTAGCATAGTTAGCATGCTAGCATGTTAGCATGCTAGTTAGCATTTTTTACAAAACTACTAAAAATGATTAGCTAAGTTAGCTAAGTCACATGGTTAGCATAGTTAGCATGTTAACATGTTAACATGCTAGTTAGCATAGTTAGCAAAACTGCTAAAAATGATTAGCTAGATTAGCTAAGTCACATGGTTAACATAGTTAGCATGTTAGCATTGCTAACTACTAAAAATACATTAGCTAAGTTAACTAAGTTAAGTATTGTCCACCTATTTAACCGTTCAATCATTCCAACTATATTAAACCTTATCTTCCAAGCAAATCATTTAACCATATAAACTATCCACCTATTTAACTGTTCAGTCACTCCAACTATATTAAACCTCATCTACCTAGCAACCAATATAGTTTGTTTTTACTCTGTATGATATTTTACATCATATTTTTTGCATTTTCATGCACTGTATTTCCTTCAGGAAATGCTTTTCTAGTTACAGTGCATGAAAATGCACTGTACTGTTCTTCCTAGGCTTCTTCTTATTCTTCTTCTTCTTCTAACGCATTTAATGCAGCTTCAACCGTTTAACGTAGAAACTTCATTCAAACTTTGTTACGTAGGTCTTACTTGGGATAAGAGTGCTATGTATTTTTCATCTTTGTAACTTTTATACTTTTTAAACTATTAATTAAAAACTATCAACATTTCCCCATTGACTTAACATTGCCCTTTATGACATCACAGCAATTAGAATCCTGTGGCAGGTGTTCGGGCCACCTGGATCAACTGCCAGTCTCAGGCTTTAAGCATACAAACTGGCCCTATTAAGACTACACATCCTGTCCAACTGCTTCCTCTGCCAAAAACTGTTTCAAAATAAAAGTCCTCACTACAATATTTCACTGTTAAACAATTTAACCCTTTAAACTACTGAACTTTTTAACTGTTCAGCCATTGTAACTGTTACTTGTCATCAACTATGACTCCTACCCACTGTAGCTAGTTAGCATGGTTAGCATAGTTAGCATGTTAGCATGCTAGCATGTTAGCATGCTAGTTAGCATTTTTTGCAAAACTGCTAAAAATGATTAGCTAAGTTAGCTAAGTCACATGGTTAGCATAGTTAGCATGCTAACATGTTAGCATGCTAGTTAGCATTTTTTATAAAACTGCTAAAAATGATTAGCTAAGTTAGCTAAGTCACATGGTTAGCATAGTTAGCATGTTAGCATGCTAGTTAGCATTTTTTACAAAACTGCTAAAAATGATTAGCTAAGTTAGCTAAGTCACATGGTTAGCATAGTTAGCATGCTAACATGTTAGCATGCTAGTTAGCATTTTTTATAAAACTGCTAAAAATGATTAGCTAAGTTAGCTAAGTCACATGGTTAGCATAGTTAGCATGTTAGCATGCTAGTTAGCATTTTTTACAAAACTGCTAAAAATGATTAGCTAAGTTAGCTAAGTCACATGGTTAGCATAGTTAGCATGCTAACATGTTAGCATGCTAGTTAACATAGTTAGCAAAACTGCTAAAAATGATTAGCTAGATTAGCTAAGTCACATGGTTAACATAGTTAGCATGTTAGCATTGCTAACTACTAAAAATGCATTAGCTAAGTTAACTAAGTTAAGTATTGTCCACCTATTTAACCGTTCAATCATTCCAACTATATTAAACCTTATCTTCCAAGCAAATCATTTAACCATATAAACTATCCACCTATTTAACTGTTCAGTCACTCCAACTATATTAAACCTCATCTACCTAGCAACCAATATAGTTTGTTTTTACTCTGTATGATATTTTACATCATATTTTTTGCATTTTCATGCACTGTATTTCCTTCAGGAAATGCTTTTCTAGTTATTATTATTCTTCTTCTAACGCACTTAATGCAGCTTCAACCGTTTAACGTAGAAACTTCATTCAAACTATGTTACGTAGGTCTTACTTAGGACATGTGAGCTTTGTATTTTTCAACTTTGTAACTTTTATACTTTTTAAACTATTAATTAAAAACTAATCAAAATTTCCCCATTGACTTAACATTATGATTATGACATCACAATACGGCCGTTAAGCAATTAGAATCCTATGGCAGGTGTTCGGGCCACCTGTTTCAACTGCCAGTCTCAGGCTTTAAGCATACAAACTGGCCCTATTAAGACTACACATCCTGTTCAACTGCTTCCTCTGCCAAAAACTGTTTCAAAATAAAAGTCCTCACTACAATATTTCACTGTTAAACAATTTAACCCTTTAAACTACTGAACTTTTTAACTGTTCAGCCATTGTAACTGTTACTTGTCATCAACTATGACTCCTACCCACTGTAGCTAGTTAGCATGGTTAGCATAGTTAGCATGTTAGCATGCTAGCATGTTAGCATGCTAGTTAGCATTTTTTGCAAAACTGCTAAAAATGATTAGCTAAGTTAGCTAAGTCACATGGTTAGCATAGTTAGCATGCTAGCATGTTAGCATGCTAGTTAGCATTTTTTACAAAATTGCTAAAAATGATTAGCTAAGTTAGCTAAGTCACATGGTTAGCATAGTTAGCATGCTAGCATGTTAGCATGCTAGTTAGCATTTTTTACAAAACTGCTAAAAATGATTAGCTAAGTAAGCTAAGTCACATGGTTAGCATAGTTAGCATGCTAGCATGTTAGCATGCTAGTTAGCATTTTTTGCAAAACTGCTAAAAATGATTAGATAAGTTAGCTAAGTCACATGGTTAGCATAGTTAACATGCTAGCATGTTAGCATGCTAGTTGGCATTTTTTGCAAAACTGTTAAAAATGATTAGCTAAGTTAGCTAAGTCACATAGTTAGCATAGTTAGCATGCTAGCATGTTAGCATGCTAGTTAGCAGTTTTGCAAAACTGCTAAAAATGATTAGCTAAGTTAGCTAAGTCACATGGTTAGCATAGTTAGCATGCTAGCATGTTAGCATGCTAGTTAGCATTTTTTGCAAAACTACTAAAAATGATTAGCTAGGTAAGCTAAGTCTCATGGTTAACATTGTTAGCATTTTAACATTATTAGCATGCTATTTTTGCATTTTCATGCACTGTATTTCCTTCAGGAAATGCTTTTCTAGTTATTATTATTATTATTATTATTCTTCTAACGCAGCTAATGCAGCTTCAACCGTTTAACGTAGAAACTTCATTCCAACTATATTAAACATTATCTTCCAAGCAAATCATTTAACCATATAAACTATCCACCTATTTAACTGTTCAGTCACTCCAACTATATTAAACCTCATCTACCTAGCAACCAATATAGTTTGTTTTTACTCTGTATGAAATTTTACATCATATTTTTTGCATTTTCATGCACTGTATTTCCTTCAGGAAATGCTTTTCTAGTTATTCTTCTTCTTCTAACGCAGTTAATGCAGCTTCAACCGTTTAATGTAGAAACTTCATTCAAACTGCGTTGCGTAGGTCTTACTTATGACATGTGGGCTTTGTATTTTTCATCTTTGTAACTTTTATACTTTTTAAACTATTAATTAAAAACTGCTCAAAATTTCCCCATAGACTTAACATGGGCTGATGACATCACAATGGACTAATTAACTTGATTTGCACCTGGTATCATCTTCCAGCTGCTCATCTAGGCCCCATCAAAGAATCAGTTCAACTGATTGCACCTGTATCAACTGCTTTCTACTGAACTAGACCAACTCTCTCTGTCTCTCCATTCTACAAGGATATCAGACACATTTCATCCAACTTTC
>NW_027468598.1:38849712-39032212 GCF_046254945.1 Alosa pseudoharengus | reverse complement strand
GTAGTTCCCATTTCTCCAAACCATACATAATTTCAAAGAAAAATATTACTACTCGAGGGAAATCAGTGTGGTGTCCATGTAAAAAAATAGGCATAAATCTAGTGTACACATTTTCACGAATCACTGATGTGTTGATGACATAAATTAGGAAATATTAGAGGACTTAAGGAGACGTGATGTTGAATTGCATGCCGATGCCATTTAACCCAAATGCCCCAGCAGCAGCACGGGAGAGAAGAGATTAACTGACAGAAGATATGCATTGTCTAGAGGTAATGTTAGATTACATTGTACATAGCAAAAATATCACCATGCATTCATAATCTCGTGATTCAGTGAGAGTGATCCCAAAACATCGGAAAGTATGTCTTTGTGACAATTCTGTATTACATTTTGTCAAAAGGAAAAATCAATAGCTAACTGTTCCCAACTGAACAGTGATTATAGCGCTGTGAACGCTCCTGGCTGCGCCTGGCAAATACGCCACCATAATAGCAATCAGCTATGGAACAAGCGTGCCTGTTGTTAAAGGGAATGTGAGATGACGCTCTGATTGGTTTATTGCACGTTACGCCAAACCACACCCATGATTAATGTAGCTCCTTCAGACCACCCCATTTTAGATTTGCGTCGGGCGCAACAGTCAATTATTCCGCCGGTAAAATAGCATCAGCGCCCAAGATCCGCCCACAAAGTGACTTGCGTTTTGCGCAAAGACACTTCCGTTTTAGACCATTAAAATAGAGCCCAGTGTGTGTGTGCGTGTATGCTAGTGTGTGTTTGTGTAATAGTGTGTATGTGTTTGTGTGTGTTCTAGTGTGTGTGTGTGCATGTGCTAGTGTGTGTGTGCGCTAGTGTGTGTGTGTATTTGTGTATCGTGTGCTTTGTGTGTATTAGTGTATAATGTGTGTGTGTGTGTGTGCTAATGTGCTAGAGTACGTGTGTGTGTGTGTGCTAATGTGCTAGATTGCGTGTGTGTGCTAATGTGCTAGAGTGCGTGTGTGTGCTAATGTGCTAACGAGCTAGAGTGTATGTGTGTGTGTGTGTGTGCGTGTGTGCTAATGTGCTAGAGTGTGTGTGTGTGTGCTAATGTGCTAGAATGCGTGTGTGTGTGCTAATGTGCTAGAGTGTGTGTGTGTGCGTGTGTGCTAATGTGCTAGAGTGTGTGTGTGTGTGCTAATGTGCTAGAATGCGTGTGTGTGTGCTAATGTGCTAGAGTGTGTGTGTGTGCTAATGTGCTAGAATGCGTGTGTGTGTGCTAATGTGCTAGAGTGCGTGTGTGTGTGCTAATGTGCTAGAGTGTGTGTGTGTGTGCGTGTGTGCTAATGTGCTAGAGTGTGTGTGTGTGTGCTAATATGCTAGAGTGTGTGTGTGTGTGCTAATGTGCTAGAGTGTGTGTGTGTGCTAATGTGCTAACGAGCTAGAGTGTGTGTGTGTGTGTGTGTGTGTGTGCTAATGTGCTAGAGTGTGTGTGTGTGCTAATGTGCTAGAGTGTGTGTGTGTGTGTGCTAACGAGCTAGTGTGTGTGTGTGTGTGTGTGTGTAATGTGCTAGAGTGTGTGTGTGTGTGCTAATGTGCTAGAGTGTGTGTGTGTGTGCTAATGTGCTAGAGTGCGTGTGCTAATGTGCTAGTGTGTGTGTGTGTGTGCTAATGTGCTAGAGTGTGTGTGTGTGTGCGAATGTGCTAGAGTGTGTGTGTGTGTGCTAATGTGCTAACGAGCTAGAGTGTGTGTGTGTGTGTGTGTGCGTGTGTGCTAATGTGCTAGAGTGTGTGTGTGTGTGTGTGTGTGCGTGTGTGCTAATGTGCTAGAGTGTGTGTGTGTGTGCTAATGTGCTAGAGTGTGTGTGTGTGTGTGTGTGTGCTAATGTGCTAGAGTGTGTGTGTGTGTGCTAATGTGCTAGAGTGTGTGTGTGTGTGTGTGTGTGCTAATGTGCTAGAGTGTGTGTGTGTGTGCGTGTGTGTGTGCTAATGTGCTAGAGTGTGTGTGTGTGTGTGTGTGTGTGTGTGTGTGTGTGTGTGCTAATGTGCTAGAGTGTGTGTGTGTGTGCTAATGTGCTAGAGTGTGTGTGTGTGTGTGCTAATGTGCTAGAGTGTGTGTGTGTGTGTGCTAATGTGCAAGAGTGTGTGTGTGTGTAATGTGCTAGAGTATGTGTGTTTGCTAATGTGCTAGAGTGTGTGTGTGTGTGTAATGTGCTAGAGTGTGTGTGTGCTAATGTGCTAGAGTGTGTGTGTGTGTAATGTGCTAGAGTGTGTGTGTGTAATGTGCTAGAGTGTGTGTGTGTGTGCTAATGTGCTAGAGTGTGTGTGTGTGTGTGTGTGCTAATGTGCTAGAGTGTGTGTGTGTGTAATGTGTGTGTAATCTGTGTGTAATGTGTGTGTGTGTGTGTAATGTGTGTGTAATGTGTGTGTGTGTAATGTGCTAGAGTGTGTGTGTGTGCTAATGTGCTAGAGTGTGTGTGTGTGTGTGCTAATGTGCTAGAGTGTGTGTGTGTGCTAATGTGCTAGAGTGTGTGTGTGTGCTAATGTGCTAGAGTGTGTGTGTGTGTGCTAATGTGCTAGAGTGTGTGTGTGTGTGCTAATGTGCTAGAGTGTGTGTGTGTGTGTGTGCTAATGTGCTAGAGTGTGTGTGTGTGTGCTAATGTGCTAGAGTGTGTGTGTGTGTGTAATGTGCTAGAGTGTGTGTGTGTGTGCTAATGTGCTAGAGTGTGTGTGTGTAATGTGCTAGAGTGTGTGTGTGTGTAATGTGCTAGAGTGTGTGTGTGTGTGTAATGTGCTAGAGTGTGTGTGTGTAATGTGCTAGAGTGTGTGTGCGTGTAATGTGCTAGAGTGTGTGTGTGTGTGTAATGTGCTAGAGTGTGTGTGTGTAATGTGCTAGAGTGTGTGTGTGTAATGTGCTAGAGTGTGTGTGTGTAATGTGTGTGTGTAATGTGTGTAGTGTGTGTGTGCTAATGTGCTAGAGTGTGTTTGCTAATGGCTAGTGTGAGTGTGTGTGTGGTGTGATAATGTGCTAGAGTGTGTGTGTGTGTGTGTAGTGTGTGTGTAATGTGCTAGAGTGTGTGTGTGTGTAATGTGCTAGAGTGTGTGTGTGTGTGTGTGTGTAATGTGCTAGAGTGTGTGTGTGTGTGTAATGTGTGTGTGTGTGTGTAATGTGCTAGAGTGTGTGTGTGTGTGTGTAATGTGTGTGTGTAATGTGCTAGAGTGTGTGTGCTAATGTGTGTGTGTGTGTGTAATGTGCTAGAGTGTGTGTGCTAATGTGTGTGTGTGTGTGCTAATGTGCTAGAGTGTGTGTGCTAATGTGCTAGTGTGTGGTGTGTGCTAATGTGCTAGAGTGTGTGTGTGTGTGCTAATGTGCTAGAGTGTGTGTGTGTGTGCTAATGTGCTAGAGTGTGTGTGTGTGTGTGTAATGTGCTAGAGTGTGTGTGTGTGCTAATGTGCTAGAGTGTGTGTGTGTGCTAATGTGCTAGAGTGTGTGTATGTGTGTGCTAATGTGCTAGAGTTTTGTGTGTGTGTGCTAATGTGCTAGAGTGTGTGTGTGTGTAATGTGCTAGAGTGTGTGTGTGTGCTAATGTGCTAGAGGGTGGTGCTGTAGTGTGCTAGGTGTGTGCTAGAATGTGCTAGATGTAGTGTGTGTGTGTGCTAATGTGCTAGAGTATGTGTGTGTGTGCTAATGTGCTAGAGTGTGTGTGTGTGTGCTAATGTGCTAGAGTGTGTGTGTGTGTGCTAATGTGCTAGAGTGTGTGTGTGTGTGTGCTAATGTGCTAGAGTGTGTGTGTGTGTAATGTGCTAGAGTGTGTGTGTGTGTAATGTGCTAGAGTGTGTGTGTGTGTGTAATGTGCTAGAGTGTGTGTGTGTAATGTGCTAGAGTGTGTGTGTTTAATGTGCTAGAGTGTGTGTGTGTAATGTGCTAGAGTGTGTGTGTGTAATGTGTGTGTGTAATGTGTGTGTGTGCTAATGTGCTAGAGTGTGTGTGCTAATGTGCTAGAGTGTGTGTGTGTGTGTAATGTGCTAGAGTGTGTGTGTGTGTGTGTGTAATGTGTGTGTAATGTGCTAGAGTGTGTGTGTGTGTAATGTGCTAGAGTGTGTGTGTGTGTGTGTGTGTGTGTAATGTGCTAGAGTGTGTGTGTGTGTGTAATGTGTGTGTGTGTAATGTGCTAGAGTGTGTGTGTGTGTGTGTAATGTGCTAGAGTGTGTGTGCTAATGTGTGTGTGTGTGTGTAATGTGCTAGAGTGTGTGTGCTAATGTGTGTGTGTGTGTGTGTAATGTGCTAGAGTGTGTGTGCTAGAGTGTGTGTAATGTGTGTAATGTGTGTAATATGTGTGTGTGTGCTAATGTGCTAGTGTGCTAGTGTGTGTGTGCTAATGTGTGTGTGTGTGTGTGTGTGTAATGTGCTAGAGTGTGTGTGCTAATGTGTGTGTGTGTGTGTAATGTGCTAGAGTGTGTGTGCTAGAGTGTGTGTAATGTGTGTAATGTGTGTGTGTGTGCTAATGTGCTAGTGTGCTAAAGTGTGTGTGTGTGTGTGTGTGTGTGTGTGTAATGTGTTACCTCTGCCCACTCTGTGGATCCCAGGAGGCCAAACTCTTCTGCATCCCAGCTGGCAAACAGCATCGTCCTCCGAGGACGCCAGCCTACACACACACACACACACTACTCCGTTATAATGTGTGTGTGTGTGTGTGTGTGTGCATACATGCGTGTTTGTGTATAATCTCTGTTTGTGTGTGTGTGTGTCTGTGTGTGAGTGTTTGTGTATAATGTGTTTGTGTGCGTATTGTATGTCTACAATGTGTGTGTATGTTTGTGTGAGTGTTTGCATAAAATGTGTGTGTGTGTGTATGTATATATATTGTGTGTGTGTGTGTGTGTGTGTGTGTGTGTAAATGTGCATGTGTAATGTGTGTGTGTGTGTATGTTAGGGCTGTCAATCGATTAAAAATTTTAATCGAATTAATTACATACTCTGTGATTAATTAATCTAAATTAATCGCATATATATTTTTTTTGCTGTGAAAGTATTTTAAATGTTTAATTTCAAATGAATCATTGAATAATCAGCGTTAGTGACATTAAAGTTCAAAAACTCTTATTATTATTTTCACTGTTCAAATAATGGCCATAATAATCTATGATATGATCTAATAGGCTGAGGAAATAAATTCAAAAAGTGCTTCGGGAAGAAGCAGACATGGCAGTGTGTGTGTGTGTGTGTGTGTGTGTATGTAATGTGTGTGCGGGAAGAAGCAGACATGGCAGAGGACTTTATTTTTATCAACACCATCAGGCCTTTTTTTAAGTAAATGTTCCAATCAATGATCTAGGCAGCATATTTTCTTCTCTCTCCTTCATTTTACAGTCTGGTTACTGACTAGCTCGGGGTCAAGGGTCATACGGAATCGATTAATTTTAATATATTTAATAAATGTAATATTTAATTTTTTTTAATCAGTTATTTTTTCTCAAATTAATTAATCGAAATTAATCAGTTATTTTGACAGCCCTAGTTTATGTATATATTGTGTGTGTAATGTGTGTGTGTGTGATGTGTGTATGTAATGTGTGTGTGTGTGTGTGTGTATAATGTATGTGTGTGTGTGTAATGTGTGTGTGTGTGTGTGTGTGTAATGTGTGTGTGTGTGTGTGTAATGTGTGTGTGTGTGTGTGTGTGTGTAATGTGTGTGTGTGTGTGTAATGTGTGTGTGTGCGTGTGTGTGTGTGTGTGTGTAATGTGTGTGTGTGTGTGTGTGTGTAATGTGTGTGTGTGTGTGTGTGTGTGTAATGTGTGTGTGTGTGTGTAATGTGTGTGTGTGTGTGTGTGTGTGTGTGTGTGTGTGTGTGTAATGTGTGTGTGTGTGTGTGTGTATAATGTATGTGTGTGTGTGTAATGTGTGTGTGTGTGTGTGTAATGTGTGTGTGTGTGTGTGTGTGTGTGTGATGTGTGTGTGTGTGTGTGTGTAATGTGTGTGTGTGTGTGTGTGTGTATAATGTATGTGTTTGTGTGTAATGTGTGTGTGTGTGTGTGTAATGTGTGTGTGTGTGTGTGTAATGTGTGTGTGTGTGTGTGTGTGTAATGTGTGTGTGTGTGTGTATAATGTATGTGTGTGTGTGTGTAATGTGTGTGTGTGTGTGTGTAATGTGTGTGTGTGTGTGTGTGTGTAATGTGTGTGTAATGTGTGTGTGTGTGTGTGTGTAATGTGTGTGTGTGTGTGTAATGTGTGTGTGTGTGTGTGTGTGTGTGTGTAATGTGTGTGTGTGTGTGTGTGTGTGTGTAATGTGTGTGTGTGTGTGTGTAATGTGTGTGTGTGTGTGTGTGTGTATAATGTATGTGTGTGTGTGTGTGTGTGTGTGTGTGTGTGTGTGTGTGTGTAATGTGTGTGTGTGTGTGTGTGTGTGTGTAATGTGTGTGTGTGTGTGTGTGTGTGTGTGTAATGTGTGTGTGTGTGTGTGTGTGTATAATGTGTGTGTGTGTGTAATGTGTGTGTGTGTGTGTGTGTGTGTGTGTGTACCTGTCTTTAGCAGTGTGCCTGCACTTCTGGCTATCTCATGAACAGTAGCAGCTCCACTGAGCGGGTCGATCCCCCCAAACACCCACGCATCACGATGCCCCCCGAGAATCACATACCTGTCTGGGACACACACACACATTACACACACACACATTACACACACATTACACACACACACACACTGAGCGGGTCGATCCCCCCAAACACCCATGCATCACGATACACATACATATTCTTCATGCACTACACACACACACATACACACACATTCTTCACACACAACACAACACAACACACACACACACATTCTTCACACCCAACACACACACACATACACACACACCTGGCTCCTCAGCTCCTTGGATCTTGCCGATGACATCGTAGATCCGCGTCACTTGGTTGGTGCTGTACACATTCAGACGCACGGACCTACACACATACACACACACAGTCATACACACACACACACACACACACACAGTCATACACACACACACACACACACACATACACACACACAAATTAGCAATTTTGCTACAACCTGGCACAATACATCTAATAATGTTTTGTTTGTGCACTTTCATGCTTGACCAGCATTTGGCTGGTAGCTGGTTCTAATTTCCATCCCTGACACACACACACACACACACACTGCCCAGAACCAGTAAGGTCACACACACACCAGAGTGAGAGAGAAAGAGAGCGAGAGAGGGAGGTAGAGAGAGAGAAGGATGGAGAGAAAGTTTGAGAGAGAGGAGTGAGAGAGGGAGAGTGGGAGGGAGGGAGAGAGAGAGAGAGAGAGTGGGAGGGAGGGAGAGAGAGAGAGAGAGAGAGAGAGAGAGTGGGAGGGAGGGAGAGATAGAGGGAGAGAGAGAGTGAGAGAGAGTGGGAGGGAGGGAGAGAGAGAGAGAGAGAGAGAGGGAGAGAGAGAGATAGGGAGAGAGAGAGTGAGGGAGGGAGAGAGAGAGAGAGAGAGAGAGAGAGAGGGAGGGAGGGAGACCTTTGTTGTTGTAGCCTCATTCCAAGTTCTTATAAAAGAGGCCTTTGTGTAGAAATGCAAACACACCACACACACACTCTCACACATACGTTTACACACACACACACACACTCACTCACACACACACATACGTTTACACACAGACACACACACACATTTACACACACACAAACAAACAATTTGTGTGTTTGTGTGGTTGAGTGACAATACACTGAAAAAACACCAAATATTATATGCAGTACCTGTGTGTACTAAACTAAAGAATCTGTGTGTGTGTGAGAGTGTGTGTGTGTGTGTGCATGACTGTGTGTAACTGTGTACTAAAGCAGTATCTATGTGTGTGAGTGTGTGTGCATGACTGTGTGTAACTGTGTTTACTAAAGCAGTGTTCTCAAACGTTTCCCAATAAGTACCACCTCAGCAAGTGATTGGCTCTCCAAGTACCACCGTTATGACTGCCATTAAAATATAATAGCCAGTTTAACATATTGTACATACTGTTTTGCGTCGTTTGTTGCTGGCAGGTGCCATGGCAGCTTCACTAGTCACTTGTGCTGAGCTCATTGTCACCCACTTCAGTTTCACCTCACTTCTCTTTGTAATACTTCCAGTTTGGACCCATGAATACTGATTAATCATGTTCCTGTTCCTTTGCTTTCTATCACAGCTTGCTAATGCTCCATGCAGTTCAACTAGTCTAGCAGGCCTATTGGCTCCTACTGACTGATATCAACATGAATATAGACTACTTTTGTCATGAAAGACAAAAAAATAGTTACAATTTAACTTCAGTGATTGAGTGGATTTTGAATTACCGGTATATATTGTAGCATGACGTAGCCATACTCAATTCTAGTCAGAATATGAGTCTGATACTGCTCCATTGGGACATGTTTCAACCGATACAGGGGGGAAATGCCTCTGCACTCAATTGGATATACCTAACCAATCAGAGCAACGAAATAGCTTACCGTGAGATGTAGGAAGAACACACAAACCATCCTTCTTCTCCACAAATGCCTTAACATTGTTTTCTGGTCTTTTGTAAAAGTTAGTGCCGTCAATAACTCCTGCAACACTCATTAGCGACATCTAAGAGATACATAGTAGGGTAGGCTATTAGGAAAAACAGGGTGTCTAAAGGTATAAACAAGTTAAATTTAAGACTTTTTAAGACCTTTTAATACCACTTCTAAGTGATCTTTCCAAGTTCACAGACTGATGTCTGTTGTATGGTAAAATGACAATAATCAGTTTTCACTGATTTAACCTGAGCCCTGGTCATGGCAGACTTTGGGGTCATAGGGCACACCAAGATGAACCCAACCCCCCCCCCCCCCCAGTCTAAATCTATCTATATGGGTACATAAAAATGTCCTTATGATTATTATCATTATCATTATGCTATATTGTTATACATGCACTTCGAAGCAGTCAAAGTTTGTGAAAACATGCACATCAGAGGACCGCTTTACTAATGTAAAATATAATTACAATAGTTTCATTGCTTTACTCTGCATGTTTGCATGATTCTTGCATGAGAAAAAGTACTTCCCAAAACAACAGCAATTAGGCCTATATGGGTGCCAAAAAAACAGCAATTAGGCCTATATGGGTGCCATTGTTCTGGGATGCTTCCCTAATGCAAGCAGCATACACTAGTAGGCAAATGGAGAAAATATTTAGGCTGGATGCTTTTCACGAAATTTCATTTGAATGTCTGAATGTAAGGATTCAGGAAACACAATACCAGTTTTTGTGTATGGTAAACAGCAGAGCAGACAGATGTAAATCACTGATTTGGAGATCTTTATTAAACAGGAAGAATAATTAGTCTACAATAGCCACGTTATATTCAAATCTGACTATACAATGCTAGACTAGACAGCGTATTATCCAGTCTCTGCTCCATTTTTGTGGAAGTTGCAAGAATCAAGTTCGTTTGTTTAAATGTCGTTACCTCGTAGCCGCCCAACGGGTTGAAGCGGAGCTTTGCTTTACCAACGTTATAGATTGGTTTCAGTTTCTCTCGCAGACGTGCACACGTATGCATTAAATTAAGGCTCATACCACACACACATAATTGTATGACTATGTTTGATGACACCAAATTAGCAAGTATTTCTTCCTGATTGCCGAAACGTTTGTTTTCTTGTTTTTCTTGTCGGTCCGCGGTTCTTTGATCAAATGCTCAGCAAATTAGCAGACGAGTGACAGGAGGACCGGGCATAATTAGACTCCGCAAACCAGCAGTCCTTGCAGTTTGAGAAACGCTGATGTAGGCAAGTGGCTATCAACCATTGGAGGTAGGTCTATATTGCCGTTAGGCCTACTTCACGTCATTAAAAGCTGCGCAGTAGACAAACGGCAGTAGGAGTTAAGTCTTATAGAGACGAATGACCCATTAGACCCGCCTCAGACGAGTCCAGGAAGTGACGTCAATTCCAGAAATAAGTACATAATTTACTTTACTCTTTATGGAGAATACAGTGGGAAAAAAACGTGTTTTCTTTTACAGTTCATGGAAAAAATAGTCACATTAGGTAGAATCTTTGGTAACACTCCATAATAAGGTGCCATAATAAATAGCAAACTAGTAATTACCTAACCCTTTGTTAATTGTTACTAAAATATCTATTTGGCACAAGTTAATAGTTTTTTCATCATTAATTAAATATTGGTTGTTTGCATAAAATCTGTATGTTAATGTTTTAACAAATCTATTAACTAATATTGTATTAATATATGTTAATAGTTAACTAAATATATTTTTGGCACTAATTAACAGTTATTTCTTACATCATTTAAATGTTAAATGTTTATTTATTATTATTTACAAACTATATGCTAATATAAAAGTTAATGACATATCATTATTTATCTAGCTTTTATGATTAGCTTTGTTGAGAATTTATGGAATTTATGGATATTGGCTTTATGGTCTTGTGGGGTGCATACGGCACCCTACTGCCAGTGGTTGGTTGTGTGAGAGTTTGCGCTCCTCTTCTTCCACTTCATCCTTATTGGATACCTTTGTGGTTGGCTGTCCTGTAATTGGTGACTCTCTGTCTAGTCTTTGAAAGTAGTGTACTCTTTGCCTTTGGAAGTACTATTTGGTTGCTGCTTGGATTTGGTGAAATTCAGGGGAGGGGTGTAACAGAGTTAGAAATGTAGTTTAGTGTTTGTATGTGATTTTCGCTAGCCTGGCGGGCCATCCTATGAATTTGCCGCCGCTAGGGTGCGTCTAGATTTCTAGGCTAGATTTTCGCCGTAATTAAGCAGCTTTATTGATATTGGTGTTTTGGAGCCCCCTTTGGAGAAACGCTATACTGCAGTTCTGCTGCGTTTTGTCCTTGTATTGTTGCCATAGCCGATCAGAAGCGGTATGCTTTGCATTGGGTAGGTTGACTGTATAAAGCACTCCCCACTTTTGTAACTGTGAAATGTTGTTTAAGTTGAAAACTTTGATATACCACCTGTATTATGTTACTTTACATGTATTTTTAAGATTTGGGTGCAATTCTAGCGACTTAGAGAACGTTTATTAATGTTTTCATTATGACCACCAGTTCATACACACTGAGTCTAACGTGACTAGCTAGCTGTAAACTCCGCTAGCAACTTTCCATGCATTCAGTGTAGTTAAGCAGTTTAGCTTAGTGTGCATGGAAAGTGCAATTCAGTCTAGCAGGAAATGAATGTACATTTAGTTTAACATTATGTTTATGCATTACCTCCGTATGGTCTACGTCTGTGAGTGTTTAGTGAGTCTCAGAATATTAATAAACTGTCGTTCTGTGCACCTGAACATTCCATGTCTCCCTTGCTAGTAGGGCTGACAGTGATGGTATAGGAATGATGCATGTAATATAGCCCATTCAACTACTTGTTGTTTTGTTTGAACTTTTCCTAAAAGAATAAATGTGATAAGCCAGTTTTGGTCTCAGTCCCTTCACCGTCTGACTATAGGTATTAGGGGTGTAACGGTTCATGTATTCGTATTGAACCGAAACGGTACGGGCGTCACGGTTCGGTGCATGAATTTACACGGAGAATACACGGTATAAAAATACATAAAACTCGTGTGCGGATTAATTAATGTCATGCGCAATTACTGTTAAGTATCGAGAGTTACGGGAGTTCTTTAGCGACACCTAACGCTAATCTGTAGCCTCGCCTTAGCTCTGAATGGCGCCTATGTTTTTTTTTGTCAGGTCGTCAGTCGAGTCCGTCAGTCATTAGCAGCACTAAGGTTAGACCCACAAGAGTTAGAGGATCCGCTGGTCTATTTAAGATCGCAAGTTTGAGAACTTCAGTTACAGTAACGTTAGTACAGGCGAAAGAGTGGTGGATAAGATGAAACTGTGTCAGCGTTGTTCAGCAGTTATTGGGTATGTGAGTGGAATAAATGCTACACATATTCGAAGCCATCACCCAGATGATGTAGGCTACAAATCACTGAAACGAGGGGAAAAAAACTTCCCCTGCGCTTCAGCAGCCTTTGGATACACATACAAATAGGGCCAAAACCTATGGCTTAAATTAAATGATTTCGTAATGACAGAAAGCTATGTAAATCGCGTGGTAATTACCTTTATGTTGGGGTAACTTGTAACTTCTCACATGAGGAGCTGGTAGTGTTAAGTGCATAGACAGTAAAATAAAGTGACAACGCTAACCAGGCTAATAAACAAACCATGCTACGGTGAGTTAACGTCAAAGGGCAAAGTCACGTGACTTCTAGTTGTAGTCTGTTTATGAAATGAAAGGAGCAATTTCGTTTCGGCAAAATAGTGTGATATTTTCACAGTTAGTAGGCTAGATTATTACTTTACACACAATGAAAAATATTGAGGCAAATTGTAGACCCTTCCATATACAACTAAACACAGATGTTGAAGGTCTTACTTAAGTGGATTTTAAAAAATCATTTTTCTATGTAATTTGCACTTTCAGAAATAAGAGATGCTGTAGATAGCTGATTGTCTTATTTTGTTTACAAGTTACAGATGGAGTCTGGGTACTTATTGTACTGTTTAGCCTACATCTTACACACTTCAGGCTGTTGCAGATAGCTCAGGGAAGAGACTGTATGACACTAGGTGGTACAGCCTGAGACATGCACAATAAAAAAAATGCTTTCTGCATTTTTGTTTTGCTTTTCCCTCCATTGTACCGAACTCGTACCGAACCGTGATGTCCGAACCGAGGTATGAACCGAACCGTGACTTCTGTGTACCGTTACACCCCTAATAGGTATATATTACTAATATATTAATAAAGCTTAACCAACTTTATTATAAGGGTCCCCCATACTGATAGTTATATATTACTAATATATTAATTAAGCTTAACCAACTTTATTATAAGGGGCTCCACACTGATAGCTATATACTACTAATATATTAATTAAGCTTAACCAACTTTATTATAAGGGTCCCCCATACTGATAGTAATATATTACTAATATATTAATTAAGCTTAACCAACTTTATTATAAGGGACCCCACGCTTATAGCTATATACCACTAATATATTAATTAAGCTTAGCCAACTTTATTGCAAGCGGTTCCGGCGCTGACAACAGTGGCAACATGTCAAGGTAGCTCCATGTTTTTTTCTTGAATTTCCCCTTGGGGATCAATAAAGTATCTATCTATCTATTGTAAGGGTCTTATGGAGAGTGGTTCATATTGGGATAGGCAGAAGGACAGTTTAATAACAATTAGTTAAATAATAATATGTCATTAACTTTTCTATTAACATATACAGTAGTTTGCAATTAAACATTTAAATGATGTAAGATATAACTGTTAATTAGTAATCACATATTAATGCAATATTAGTTAATAGATTTGCTAAAGCATTAACATACAGTTTTTATGCAAACAACTAATATTTAATTAATGATGAAAAAACTATTAACTGGTACCAAATAGATATGTTAGTAACAATTAACAAAGGGTGAGGTAATTACTAGTTTGCTATTTATTATGGCACCTTATTATGGAGTGTTACCGAATCTTTTTATTATTATTCGTAATTCACATGTATTTATTAAATAATCGATCGCGACTGACTGTCCACGTGATCTGCCAGTCAGCTGGGAGGAGCTCGTGACTCACGCATAGGGACTCACGGCAGATATTGCGCGAAATGTTGGTTTATTTAAATGTTGGTATCGTTTAGATGTCCTTCCTATTCATTAACATGAACATGATGACTGACTAAATAAATGACTACGATGTTTAATAAACCATTGTAGGCATACAAGTTATATCACATCAATTAGTTTTCTGTAGGCTAGGCTAGTGTGACATGCTTTACACTAGGCTACAGCATAAAAATAGGCTCAACAATAGGCTATCAACACGTTTGCAGTATCACTGTTGCAGAAATCACATACAAGAAAGCATCCTCTTGATTGTTTGTACATTTTTGCATATTCCAACATAAGGAAGCAGCATGAGGAAACTTGTTGTTTTTCTGCCTTATTTTCTAACTACTTTTACGAGTCTGCAGTATCACCGAGTACAGCTGTTACAAGAGGGTCTGGCGTCCCTTTGTTATGACGCAACTTCCTGCGACGGTCATTCGTCGGAAAATGACTTAACTCCCTCTCACAAACGGGCTCTGACCTAACCATAGACAACGCAGCGCCTACCGAGAATATTCGACCTGGCAGAACAGATTGCCTGCATTTTCGCGGTGACATGACTAAAAAAATATTTAAGACCCATCCAATCTGAATTTAAGACAATTTAATACTTTTTAAGGCCTTATTTTTAGGAAAAGTGATTTAAGACTTTTTAAGGACCCGCGGCCACCCTGGAAAAAAATTATGTCCCCTCCGTTTTTAAAAATAATTCTGTTGAACACTGATATGCTACAAACATGTTAAACAGCTGGGAAAGGCTGTCGCAAATCCCTCGAACAGGTGGTCAATCAGAGATTTCATGTCACAATGCAACAGCGCTGTTTTCCCTTGATGAAAGTGAAACCACGAGTTTTCCCACATATCAACTTTGGCCAAAGTTTTCAGAAATAATCGTTTTCAGCAGGGCTCCGAACCGGTTCAAGGAACGAAAACGAAAAACGAAAATGAACGGAATTTTACGAGGAGCGGAAACGGAAACGAAAACAAAATGGTCTTCAACTGTTCCGGAACAGAAACGTTATTCTGAAATCCACAAAACCGGTTAATAACGTTTTTTTTCGTTCTCTATTATAACATTTCACAAAAGCATATCCTATGTCAGGGAGACTATTTCCGGTTGTGCGAAAAACAAGCCCGCATCTACACTGTTAATAAATGGACCTTTGGTCCAAATGTGTATATTTTGTCTTGCTGTTGTAATGTAACCTATCCGTCTGCCACTTCGGATCTTAGGCCAGCTCGTAGCGTAGGCCTAGGCTACTGAAACTGATTTGGAAATTGTTTGTAGCCTATGCGTAATAGCCTATTTTGCCTGTCCACGCCTTGTCGTTTTAAAGTCGGGATTTTAAATGTTTGCGCAATTATAGCCTTTTCTATGTAGAAGAGTTAAACGGGAAATTTGAGATAGGCCTTGTCAGCAAAAGACAGGTTCGTTTATAAACAGGGTTGGAATTATAGCGCAAGCCTTTGAAGATCTCCATAAAACTTAGGCTACAATCAGGTAAGGAGTTTAGCACGTATCCAGAAATATTTTTATACAGGTCCTTTCTGACTACCGGCGTGCCTTTGATCAGGCCAAGGCTATACAGCGCAGACGCTCGCAAATAAATGGGGCGTTCAGAGTACATTTGAAAATGTTAGAGCACGGAGAGTGAAGCGTCACTTTGACGAACTATCGGAAGATGATCGCTTAACCGATGCAGAGAGATACTTCAAAGTGCAGGTATTTAACGCAACTCTGGACATCATAATCAGTCGGCTCTCCCAAAGATTTGCAAGTATGCGGGAAACTTGTCATGTGTTTGAGTCTTTACGTCCTATGACCCTTCAACTCGCAGGTGATGATGAACTAAGGCAAGACGTTTGTCAGACCATTATAGCAGGGACATTGCACCGACATTCCCAACACAACTCCTCTCATTCAGGTCTTGCTTTAAAGCAGAGATTTCACAGAAGTCATCTATTTTTGCCAAAATGCTGCGGTAGATTATGACAGTGTAACATCCACATTCGGGGAAGTGTGTACTGCTCTCTGGTTGTTTCTGACATTGCCTGTGACTGTGGCAACAGCTGAGCGATCTTTTTCCAAACTCAAACTTATTAAGACCTACCTAAGGAGCAGCATGGGGCAGGAGAGGCTCAGTGGGTTAGCTATCCTGTCCATTGAAAATACGAGAGCCAGAGCATTAAATATTGGGAATATCGTTGACGATTTTGCACAACGAAAGGCTCGTAAGATGGCCTTCTTCTAATGGCCTAATTCACGCATATTGGGGATTGTATGCATATGAATGTTTTTTTTTGGTTTCTGCACGGTTAAATAAGTTAGGCTACATTAAGTTTTGTTTCTGCGCAGTGCGAGTTTATAAGCAAGCAATCTACGCTTGCAGTTTCAGCAGAGGGTTGAAGAGGCGCATTGAGTGTTCCCATAATTCCATGCGAGTTGATGTTAATGCAGTAATATTAGATTACCCTGGCCTGCAGGCTGTTAATAAAATTATTTTTAATGTTTTCACATGTAATGGATCCTATGTAGTCGTGTGTTTTTTATTTGAAATTGTAATCTGTAACTACTAAACTACTTCGGTGCCTCAGGCCCTTTGCGTAAACAATTGAAGTCACCCTTAATGTGTATTGCATGTATCAGAGCTAACTCATCCTGGGCCAAACTAGGTTGGTATGGGGCCCACGTAGCGCTCTTGCACCTGGGCCCTCCATTGGTTTGTTACGCCACTGGTCTATTCTAAGGTAAAGTCCACAGAAATAGACTTGATAGGCCCGCCAAACACTGCTGGAACTTTAAGAACGAACGATATTTTGCGTTCCGAACCGGTTCAGGACCGATATGTTGGTGGCGGAACGCATGCAAGAACGAAAACGTTAAACATAGGCCTACCTGAACCGTTCGGAACGGAACGTTTGAAAAATAATTTCGTTTTCAAGCCCTGGTTTTCAGTGATAAAACCTCATTAAATAATATGGATTTTTCATATGTGGTCTTAAAAGCCATGTCTCCTTCTAGTCACAGCGGTTTTGTTTCAAACATAGGCCTAATCTAAGCGTGCTCAGATGACGTGATTGACAGGTGAGCAACAGCGCCTGGTCTATCATCGTAAACCCGATTTGATTGGTCCGCCCGATCTAGGGCGAGCATATTTGCTCCATAATGGAGCAATGCCAGACCGAACCTCCCGACCTCAAATGTTGTGGGCGGGACTAGGTGCGGACTGGCACCCAGGCTATATATATTGATATCTTGAATTTCCCCTGGGGATCAATAAAGTATCTATCTATCTATCATATATATTGATATAATTTGAAGTTATTAAATGATCTTTATTAAAAAAAAAATCTTGGAGATTCCTGGAGTACCACCAGTGGCCCCGTACCACAGTTTGAGAACCACTGTGTGTGTGTGTGTGTGTGCATGACTGTGTGTGTGTGTGTGTGTGCGTGTGCATGACTGTGTGTGTGTGTGTGTGTGTGTGCATGAATGTGTGTGTGTGTGCATGACTGTGTGTGTGTGTGTGCGTGTGCATGACTGTGTGTGTGTGTGTGTGTGTGTGCATGACTGTGTGTGTGTGTGTGTGTGTGTGTGCATGACTGTGTGTGTGTGTGCATGACTGTGTGTGTGTGTGTGCATGACTGTGTGTGTGTGTGTGTGTGTGTGTGAGACAGTGTGCTTGTGTACTGTATGTATGTGTGTGTGTGAGTGTTTGTGATCTCACTGGTTGTGGGCGTGGCCAGTGAAGCCCGGTCCAATCCGATACGACACGTTCAGCGCTCCTTTCCACCCACTGGGGGGGTCGGCTCCGCCCATATTCCTACAGGAAATGACATCACATGGTACATTAGAGAGATTGGACTTCATGTAGCCGCCTGCAGCCTTCTTAAGCTGACTGCATAACGTGACAATTTCTGAGATTCTGATACCTTTTCAAACCGGAATTGACAAAAAAACGTCATCATCAGAATCTCACGTTATCATCTTAAGACGGCTTGTTGATAGTTGATGATTTTTTCTATAGGCTAGACTGTAGACCAATGTCACAGATATACTGTAAAGATGACTTGTTAAATGTATGCCAACAATGGTTAGTAATTTATTTTGTTAGTCCTCATCTTCTCATATTTTAGTGAACAGGATTATTTTAGAAACTAGATGTACCACATATATCATATTTTAGTGAATAGGATTATTTTATAAACTAGATGTACCACATATATGACCGCTGCTCAATCCTGTACATCCTCTCCGGGACAATAAATCACACTTGTCAATTTGTTTCCATCTCCTACTCCTTCCCCTACTCTTGCAACTTTTGTGTATGCTTGTATGTGCGTGCCTGTGTGCGTGTGTGTACGTGTGTGAGTGCCTGTGCTTGTGGGTGTTTATGTGTGTGTTTGTGTGTGAGTGTGTGTCTGTGGGTGTGGATGTGTGTATGTGTGTGTGAAAGCATGCATGTCTGTGCGTATGGATATGTGTGTGTGTGTGTGCATGCGTGTGTGTATGCGTGCATGTGTGTGTGCGCATGTGTATTTATATGTTTGTGTGTGTGTGTGAGAGAGAGTGTGTGTGTGTGAGAGAGAGTGTGTGTGTGAGAGAGAGTGTGTGTGAGAGAGAGTGTGTGTGTGAGAGAGAGAGTGTGTGTGTGAGAGAGAGAGTGTGTGTGTGAGAGAGAGAGTGTGTGTGAGTGTGTGTGTGAGAGAGAGTGTGTGTGTGAGAGAGAGAGAGAGTGTGTGTGTGAGAGAGAGTGTGTGTGTGTGAGAGAGTGTGTGTGTGTGTAAGAGACAGTCCTGCCTTGTAGCTCCTCTCCTCATCATTCTCTACCAGCAACCCTTCGCTCAACACCACCATGAGGACCAAACCAAATGTTTCCGTATAAAGTCTAGTGGGGTTACATGCTCACCAAGTTTCATTTGCCCCGGTGTTGGTTTCATTTGCCCCAGTGTTAGTTTCATTTGCCCCGGTGTTAGTTTCATTTGCCCCGGTGTTAGACCCCTACTGACCCCTACTGCATCACTGGTACTAACTTCAGAAGATGGACAGCGTCATCATATCCAATGGGATGCACCGGAATCTTAGGAAGCCCCACCCCTTCTTCAGGATCAAATCTGTAAGTGTATTCTAACAGAAGAACATCTTGTTATACACACACACTAGCCAACCCCCCCCCCCCACACACACACACAGGCTCTCTCTCTCATAAATATTTTCTCTCTTTCTCTATATTTTCTCTCTTTCTCATTCTCTCTCTCTCTCACACACACACACACACTCATTCTCTCTCTCTCACACACACACACACTTTCTCATTCTCTCTCTCTCACACACACACACACACTATCTCATTCTCTCTCTCTAACACACACACACACACTTTCTCATTTTCTCACACACACACGCACACACTTTCTGTCTCACACACACATCTACATCTACACCTACACACAGTGCTGGTTCAGATCTTCATGGGGCCCTGAGCAACATGCTGCTAAGGGGCCCTCCTACCTGAACTCTGAGCAACATGCTGCTAAGGGGCCCTCCTACCTGAACTCTGAGCAACATGCTGCTAAGGGGCCCTCCTACCTGAACTCTGAGCAACATGCTGCTAAGGGGCCCTCCAACCTGAACTCTGAGCAACATGCTGCTAAGGGGCCCTCCTACCTGAACTCTGAGCAACATGCTGCTAAGGGGCCCTCCTACCTGAACTCTGAGTGCCACTTTCAACAGTCCCATCTGACACCTCAGCGCTCCCAATACAATCATCCCGCCCCATTTTGGATGTCTACGGAAATAGAACAGTATATAGTAAGTATATATAGAGTATATAGTAAGGTCAGTTATACTACAGTAGGCTATAGTGCAGTAGCCTAGTATTTTCAAAAATACTAGGCTACTATATGTCCAAAATACTGCATTTCTGTACAGTACTATGCAGTACAATGCCGTTTTTGTTGTGTCCAAAATACTGCACAAAACTTTCCTCCAAAGCTGTGGTTGTGCAGTTATTTTTTGTAAGATTATTACTTGAAGTATTGCAGTTATTTTTTTGTGCTTATAGCCTCCTGGCTGAGGCTGACTGTTCTTCCCTTGTGTCTGTAGTAGGCTACTTGCCAAAGACAGGCTACTGAACTGTTTCCCCCATATTTCTTTCAATCATTTTTCAAACATAGACTATCTTAAACATCATATAGGCCTAATTTACGTTGTGCATCTATTGTCCAGTATGTAGCACAGCAAATCAAAGTTAATACATTAGGCTACTTTCCATTTTGCATACATCCAGTTGCAGGCTATCTAGACCAACTGAAGCTTGACTGAAATATTGTAAAACCATTTAATTCTTTTAAAAGTGTATGGGAAGAGTGAAATCACCGATTAGTTTCGACGGGTCCTGTTTCTGCTGAAAAACTGCTAGTTTCATCCCGAGCTGCACGTTATTATGAATGCATTTAAAGACGCGGTTATATAAATGTAGCCAGTCGCCGCGCATTTAAAAAACGTAATATGCCATTATATTTCACAGCTCTGCTAAGTACCGTGACTGGGGAAGGCTGGCAAGTGCCGCAGACAGATCAGGGGATTCACTGCCCTGTTAGGTTGGGCTAGCCACTACACACTGCCTAGGCTAGCCACTACACACACACACTGCCTAGGCTAGCCACTACACACACTGCCTAGGCTAGCCACTACACACTACACACACACACTGCCTAGGCTAGCCACTACACACTACACACTCTGCCTAGGCTAGCCACTACACACTACACACTGCCTAGGCTAGCCACTACACACTACACACACTGCCTAGGCTAGCCACTACACACTACACACACACACTGCCTAGGCTAGCCACTACACACACACACTGCCTAGGCTAGCCACTACACACTACACACTGCCTAGGCTAGCCACTACACACTACACACACTGCCTAGGCTAGCCACTACACACACACACTGCCTAGGCTAGCCACTACAGACTACACACTGCCTAGGCTAGCCACTACACACTACACACACAGACACTGCCTAGGCTAGCCACTACACACTACACACACACACTGCTTAGGCTAGCCACTACACACTACACACACTGCCTAGGCTAGCCACTACACACTACACACACTGCCTAGGCTAGCCACTACACACTACACACACACACTGCCTAGGCTAGCCACTACACACTACACACACACACTGCCTAGGCTAGCCACTACACACTACACACACACTGCCTAGGCTAGCCACTACACACTACACACACACACTGCTTAGGCTAGCCACTACACACTACACACACTGCCTAGGCTAGCCACTACACACTACACACACACACTGCCTAGGCTAGCCACTATAGGCTAGCCACTACACACTACACACACACACTGCCTAGGCTAGCCACTACACACTACACACACTGCCTAGGCTAGCCACTACACACTACACACACACACTGCCTAGGCTAGCCACTACACACTACACACACTGCCTAGGCTAGCCACTACACACACTGCCTAGGCTAGCCACTACACACACACACTGCCTAGGCTAGGCACTACACACTACACACACACTGCCTAGGCTAGCCACTACACACACTGCCTAGGCTAGCCACTACACACACTGCCTAGGCTAGCCACTACAGACTACACACACTGCCTAGGCTAGCCACTACACACTACACACACACACTGCCTAGGCTAGCCACTACACACTACACACACTGCCTAGGCTAGCCACTATACACTACACACACACACTGCCTAGGCTAGCCACTACACACTACACACACACACTGCCCAGATAGCAAGCATACGTTGGCACAACGTTGGCACAACGGCATATCATCCGTTGGCATGACGTTGTTTACTGACGTTGTGCCAACTTCATTTTGTCCGGTGGGGTAACGTTGTTTTGACGTTGGCACGGAGAAAATCGTCGTGCGTCACAATAGGCCTACAAAAATCCGTTTATTGCAAAACGTTGGCTTATAACCAATTGCCAACATTTTGTTTTTATTTTCCATTGCTAGTCCATACCGTGAAAATGAATGAACATTATACTTTTATTATCATGAGCAATGACTTGTTCTGCAGTAGCCTACAAGCCTATATGGAAATGATTGCTTCCGCAATTGCGCATCATGCCTAACAGCTGTTCTAAAACCAGTGGCCTCTCGGGGCTTGTTGCTTAATTCAAGACAGGCAGGCAATATGTTATAAATGTTAATATTATTTATAATATTTATTGACAATAACAAAAATAACAAAGAAATAAATTAATAAAAAATGTTTAAAAAAAACACCAACAAGGAATTGGGGGGTGGGCTGCTCCGGTTCCTCCAGATCATGGAACTATTCTGGAAAAACAAAAGAGTTTGCTCATCGATCCATTTATCAAAACAATGCAAAGTATGTGGGGTTTGCCATATGTGCTACTTACTCGGAGTCAGAATCGCTGGAATCCGAATCACTGAATTCCAATTGACGCAGACGCTGGCGCTGAGTAGCTGTGGAGAAAAGGAGACAACCATCAGTGACAGATTGCCCATTTAGGAGGTTATCACTGAAACTAGGCCTAGGAGGTAAGAATGTTTTTTTTTAATTATTTTTTAAAAAATGTTTACTGTCCCCATCTATTATATGAAAATGCGCTTAACGTTGTAACGATCTGAATTGCGTTGTATTGAGGCATGCTAGGCTATATTTTTAGTTGAAAATGCATCTCCATTTGCAAATAGCATTTTCATATTGCAATCAATCGTGAAATGCACAGCATGCACAGGCCTACTAAAGCCACGCGACAAAATGTTACCTGAGAATGAATGCACGTGATGTTTGCATGAACCACGCGACATTAGGTCAGTTTGGCCTAGGATTAGCCATAGCTAGGGCACTGGACACTTGGTGACTGTTTGACATGTGATAAGGTAAGATTTTTAATTATTGTCTTAAAATAAGGTTAGAAGACTAAGCTAAACTTGGTTACTTTTGTGTGAAGAAATGAAGAGTTTGGTTCCAAAACGCTATCTCCTTTTTTTAAAACATTCAGGTTATTTAATGTGTATTGTGTTGTTTTGATTGAGTAAAGATATATAAAATAACAACACCCAGTTACAGTTCAACTGAAATTATTTGGAAAACAAAATGTAAAAAAAAATATTTATGAAAATTCATTAAAATGGTGGCGTTTTGAAACTCTTCAAATGTAGCACATAGCTCGACATATTTTGTAGCCTATGCTACTTTGGAATAATTAAAATACATAGATATTTATGTTTTTGGTATAATACAGAAATATAAGCAACTGTTGTTGAAAGTCCCGAGTACCGCCATGTATAGGCTAATAGAAAATCGGAGAGATTTCTATTTTGGGTAGGACTTTTTGCCTCAGTATTTTCTGTCAGTCTAAAGCACAACTGATATTGCCATCTATGTACTGTAGGTAGCCTGCTTTGTTTAAAGATCGTTGTCTTTCAAAGAAATGTAGCTGGGCTTTGGATGATATAAAATCACGGTGTCTCTGCAACAAATGCGCATTAAGATTAAACGAGGTTGCATTTTTTGGTAATTGGTGGAGTAGCCTAGGCTAGGAACACGAAAATCAGTGGGGCTGTTAAAGCGTAACTGGCCAGAATGCATCCTAGGGTGTTTTTGTGAATGTACCCTAGTCAAACTTTAGTTTAAAAGCATAATTATAGCCTACGTCCGAAGCGCCACTTTTAGCTTGTCGTCGTTTTCGGGTCAAATGGCTTTTTTAATGGAAATCGTAGGGGCACTACTATTTTGATACATGATGGCATCAAAATAGCTATTTTTAAAACACCAAGAAGGCTCGACACAACATGAAACTTTGATCGAAGTCATCTGTGTCTCTACACATGAACTTGAGCATTGTTTGTGTACACAGAGTTTACTAAAAGAAAGGTTTTTAAAAACTTAGTTTTTCTGCTCGCCGCCATCATGCCAGCCAAGGAGTGAGTTGTCCAAAACCTTTCTTTTTAGTAAACTGTGTACACGAACAATGTTCTCAATGCTCGAGTTCATGTGTAGAGACACTGATGATTCTAAATAGCTATTTTGACGCCATCATATATCGAAATAGTAGTGCCCATGAATAATACTTATCATAAATGCTCAAACATTGCTTCCTAGATAATGTGAATTCCAAGCTACAAAACTGAAGTAATTCTAAGGACTGACAATTATATGAATGTGATAAAGACAGGATTTGAACAGAAATATTTTACAGGCTTTTGGTTTTGGGACCCATTCTTGATTAAGACAATGTTTTAACAAAATATGAGATGGTGCAGCAAGAACCTTAGATGATTTAACCTGGAATGACCCATTGCATATACTTAAATGTCTGCCACTATGTCTTTGGATTTCCCTCTTCTTATTCAGGTCTGTAACATACCGATTACAGGGCTCTGCGGTTCTTCAGCTCTCCTCTTCCTTCCTCCACTGCGGTCACTGCTATACTTAAGCCAGTTCTTAATGTGGCTGTCGCACTCGCTGGCAGTGATATTTTGCGCTGCCGCAGCACCTGAACAGGTAACAGTTCTTGATCATTGAAAATACAATGCACTATTTCCAGGAGAATCAAAAAGTGTCTATTAAGCACACTGTATTTAATTTTTCTTTTACAATGACAGCAATGCAGTGGCATTCAGACACCTCTTATAGCTGCAGTGATTTTTAAAGCTGCAAAAGCCTTCTTTTGGCCTCCTCGGCCAAGCCAATTGTATTGGGTTGCCAGTGTGTCTGTGATGAGGTGACGCATTATTCTCCTGACCGCGTCCCCAGCATTCATCCCACCAAGTGCTGTAAGGTGTGTTGTCTACAGATAAGAACAGAAATGTACAGATGTATATAGATTTTATACAGTTAAGAACAAAATTATTCATACCCCTGGCAAATATTAATTTAATGTTGATTTTCTCTCGACCAATATGTTTGTTCTGACTGAAAATGAAACTGCCACATGTCAAAAGGTTGCTTGACAATGTGGTAGAAACATGGAAATAGAAGCATTTTCATCTTTTTTTTTACATATGTATGAATTTTGTGTCCAAAATTATTCATACCTTTTTTTAGATAATGACTGGAAAGCCTTGTTTGGCTGTATGTTTTGGATCATTGTGTGGTTTAATGGCCCGATGCCGCCTATTGGGACGGGTTTCTCGGCAGACTGCCTGATTTTTTTTCCTCCAAAAATCTTACTGTAGCCCCTTGTTTTAGTGTTACCATTTACTTTGAGAAGGTCACCAGGTCCCATTGTCTGGAAAAAAACACCCCAAGCTAATACATTTCTATAATAGCTATTCTGCACTGTGGATATGGTGTTTTGATGGTTGACATTTGCAGCACATCCCAAAATGGACCACTTGGTCATCATGGATGCTGATCATGGATCACTCTTCTTAAAATGCACAACTCTGCTTAACCTTTTATAAGGACACACCTGAACAAAGAATATAGCTTTTGCTTGATTTTTAAATGGTTATGAACTAGGTTTCCAGACTAGATCTCCCTGAAATAAGATCTAGGTGGGCGGGGCTAGGCTAGCTGTCTAGAATCATTGTGAAGACATTGAGAGGCTTGGTATGTATTATGAGAACCATTTTGAGAGCTGTGATGACAAATAAACATGCTTCCAGTGATTATTTAAAAAGGGTATGAATAATTTTGGACATGCCATTTTTCATAAAAATGTTCAAAAAATATGAAAACTGATTCTACCACATTATCTTACAACATTTAGCCATGTAGAAGTGTCATTTTCAAACATATTGGTCAAGAGAAAATTAACATTAAATCAATATTTGCCAGGGGTATGAATACTTTTGTTCTTAACTGTATAGAATGTGTACTGTTGACAAAACATAATGCAGTTGGTTCCAAAGTATTCAACCAACGTGAAATTTTTCACCATGTTGTGGTCATCAATGTAGTCAAATACATACCATAGCTTTCTCCTGTGCTTTCTCTAATAACACATTCTCCACTCTCCTCAGATGTTCTTGTGTCTGAATTGGGAATGTGAATTCCTCTGGTAGAGAGGGCGCTGCTTGTGCTGGCTGCTTCTTAGCCAGGGCCTGGAGAAGGAGGGTGTTCTGGCGCACTTGCGCCTTTATCTCCTCCAAGGCCCTGAAAATTAGCTGGTCACGCTCTATAGGTAAGAAAGGTTTAATAGAAAAACAGAAACATTTCACATTGCTTTAGAAAGTGTTGTGACTTAAATGATTATGTTACACAAATGATATCATCAGTCATGTTGCAGACCAGCAAAATGTTTTGTACCGAATGTGTTTGTCACAGGCTGTGAGTAGGAGGTAGTGGGAGCACTCAAGACCGATGAAAACACCGGTGGTGGCTGGAGTACAGGCTGGAGTACAGGTAGCTGTTTGGAGGAGCCTGGTTTCGCAGGTGGTTTCACTGGTTGTTTCGCTGGTTGTTTTGCTGGTTGCTGGTTGGCGATGGAATGGCGTGGCTGAGGTAGAGCTTCAAACTGCTCCACCACTTTGGCAGAGGGCCTGCAGTATGACAACAGGACAACACCACAGGTATTAAAACATCAGTGAATCTTAGACTTTTGTTAATTTGTGTACTGTACGGTTCTTACATTCTAGGCCTTCTGAAACTTTCATCCTCAGAAGTGAGGGAGTCTTTCTTGGTGGCCCTCACCAGTTTCTTCCTGGCCGCTTCATAAGAATCTGTATTTGAGGGAAACATTTGTTAAACAAGGAACCATATTGCAGCATGTATAGAAATGAAATGAAGTTGCATTATGATGAATCATGTTATCTCTCTCTCTCTCTCTCTCTCTCTCTCTTTCTTTCTCTCTGTGTTTGTTTACAGGAGGGTCTCACCATATTTCTTCAGTACCCTGACAAAGAACTCCCCCCATGTCTCATCAGGATCCTCCTGATTCTGGACAGCCACCTTACCCCGTTGCATACTTTTGTATGGTGGCCAGAACGACACTTTTTGGTCGACACTCAGCCAGCTTGTGGGCACCACTTCAACCTCATTCTTTTCCGTAAATAGTACAATTGCGAACATGATCTGTAAACTGAAATGATGAACAGATGAACTTAGCTTTAACTAACTAACTTATTTATTTATTTATTTATTTATTTATTTATTACTAACTAACTAACTTATTTATTCATTTATTTATTTATTACTAACTAAATTATTTATTTATTTATTTATTTATTACTAACTAACTCATTTATTTATTTATTTATTTATTTATTATGTATGGTTCAGTCGGTATATTGCAAAGCCATGTTTGACAGGCATTGCAACCATTTTGGCATCAATGGTTTTCTCTGACAAAGCCACCACCTCTACAGACAGTCCTTGAACAAAAGCAATATTCAAATTGAGGGAGTCAACTGGGGATGTGAAAAACGACTGTCTGTTTAAAAATTTCCGTCCCAAAAACTGTGTGCAGCCATCAGCATTGAACATTTTTTCAATTCTGAATATGCTGTGCCCACTCAAAACTATGTTGTTAGGCGCATGGACTGATAAAAAGAATTTGGGACAGGTGTAGTGAGAGAGTAGACTGTGCAACACTGGACTGACATTGACTGACTGACTGACACTGCTGTTTAGTTTTTGTTCAGCGATGCGTTTTACAATTTGCTGCAAAGGTTGGTTTGGCTTTCTGATCTTTCTTTTCAGTTGATGCAGAAAGTTTTCGAAAGGAAAGGCAGAAATTCTCTGCAAGGGGCCAAATTTTCTGACATCGTCTGCCAGGTGGATTAAGCTATGGACATTGTACACAATGAAATCGCCATAAATCACAGAGAAGTTTTGGACAAAGACTCTGATCACCTTCTCGGCGTAATCACAGTATGTTTTTGACAGCTGTGGGCTGCATAGAATGGTTATGCCCACATGCAGAAGGAGGAAGTGATCGTACATAACATCAGGCAGTTCGTTTTTGAGAGCAATGGGACCCGTATACAAAAGAAATGTCCGAAATTCAGTTGCTTTCCAACGGTCCACCTCTGTTAGGGATCTCCCTCTTCTATTGAACTCTTTTGGCAAGCTTTTTCCAAGTTCCACTATTTTTTGTGATATTGATGTTATTGTTCGGTTGCCAATTCTTGTGGGTAGTGGGCCTCGCATCCACAACCAAATGAGCTTTCTCACTACTCCCAAACACACTAAGTGCATGTAATCGAGCACAAATTGGGAGACCATGCCAATGTTGATGTCAGTGAGGGGACTTTCACCATCCTTGTGGTGATCACTTTGTAATTTGGCCATAAAGCTCTCGTCTGTACGTGGTGCCGCCATTGTCTCAGGGAAGTTTAATCTGTTATTGCACCAAACACCCTCCTGAACACACCTCTCGCAGCCGTAATACGAATTATGATATTTTATGTTTTTGAGGAATGCTCTTGCTGGTGCATCGCATACAAAGGCCGAAATGATTATTTTGTGATTTTGTTGGTACATAACACCACTTGAGGAGATGACTGACATCTCCTCCACAAAATCGGAGAGATACTCTGCCAAATTTGATGGTTTTTTAAACCCAGAGTATAATGCCACAACGAAGGGAATTTGGTCTGGGTCTTCTTCAATTAATGCCAATATTGGCCAGAATTGGTTATTGCTACTTTTAAAAAGTGGCATGCCATCAATATTGATTTGCAGGTGGAGTGTTTGAGCGATTGTTAGGGTGGGACTGTCCTGCATCCTCACCAATACACCTTTAGCTAATCCAAAATAGTGCATGGAGCCCCCTGCTTTTTCTTCCACCTCTATGCTTTTAGGAGTTGACAAAAGTGTCCGACCATCTTTTGGGAGATCTGCATCGGGCAGGTGTTTGTTAAGGACAGCAAGAAGACTTGAAAGATGGCTGATTGGTGTGTTTGTTTCCACTGCCCACGCCTTTAAATCGTCACGTAATTTACTGTTGTCATATTCCTCATCAGGACTGTCAATGTCAATGTCAAAGTCCTCGTCTTGCATACAGTAATCGATATTTTGGATTTCCTCCAGACCACAGGTGGCGCTTATGTCCTCTAAACTAGAGCTAGTACTAACGTTACACCAGTCTCCTCCATCACAGCTGTCTAACGTTTCCGTCCCTGACATGTAGGAGTCGGAGCCATGGTCGGAGCAGTCGGAGTCGTGAGTAACGCTAACTTTTTCCACATTAAGTGATTGTAGCATAGAGACAATGGCCTCTGTATTTTTTTTTGTATGCCGTCTTAAAGACCTTTTTGATAGCAATTTGTTGCTCTCTGCCATTATTGTGACAGACAATAGCGTAAAGTTTACTAGATAACTGTTAGCATCAAGCAAGCTATAGCAGCTAGCGATATAGCTAACGTTAACGTAACCGTTTTCAGCTAACTTTAGCGAGCGAATCCGACTAACGCTAATTTACACAGTTATCGTTCTTGGTTTATGGTGTTGCGGTCTTGAAAGTGACCTTATAACCACTACTTTACCTGAATGTTGACCAAAACACCACAGTGTCTAATGTTAGACCAAAGTCTGTCGTTGGCGATCCCAGGTGAATTGAAAATCAGTTGATTTCAGTTAACTTTTATTCATACGCGCGCAGGTGTGTGTGTTACATCATAAGCACGAGAGCAACCTATATGTTCTATATTGTTGATGAACACAGTGGACCTTTTAACCTGTAATGTGTAGTGTAGCCTACAGTTTTTTTCTCCTACTCTCTCTGTGTGTGTGTGTGTGTGTGTGTGTGTGCTTTCAGACTCTGGAAAAATGTACTTATGAGGGCTTTATTTCCTTGAAGGTAACTATATTACACCCCCAGACACACACACATCAGTAGTCCTATGAGCTATGAGATGTCAGATTGTGTGTGTTGACACTGGAGGCACACTCACCTGTCTTATGTTCTTCAATGGAGGCTGAGGATGATGAAGACACTGTCTGTATGCTTGGAGTTGTGAGGGGAATTCTTGTAAACATGCACTACCAAAGTTTTAGCCTGATGAGCCAGACCTCACATCTTGATGTAGGACCATTCGCAGTGCTCAGTCCAAGGGGCGGGATAAACGGTTGTCTTTCAAATTCCCTCTGCACGCAATAGGATAGTGCTACAACCATGCATTTTCCCACCAGCGGAGCTAGTTGTTCAAACTTTTGCCAATTTAAACAAAGCTTAACTCGTGTCACGCTGTTCGCCAGCAGCAGCATCCATCTTCTTTGTTTTCAAGTAGCAGGGAATTCACGCAGAACAGTCGCAACTATGCCATCATTATGTTAAGTCCGCTTACTGATTCTATACACGATGTGATTGGCCTGACTGAAGTTGAATTTTTCCAACTCGCAAGCCAACGGAGAGTTGCTAGACTACCCTGGCAGCAAATTACATCACCTTGGCCGCTAGGGTGCGTCTAGATTTCTAGGCTACCAAAGTTTGGGATCACTTAGAAATTTCCATTCCACTCCATTATAGACAAAATACCAGCTGAGATCAATTACATTGTTTTTTTGTTTTTTTAATCAGTGCAACAGTTTTCAGGTTACACAGTATGCGCTTACATAATTGCAAAAGTGTTCTCTACTATTGTAGAAAGAAATGTCTTATCTCTAATGCAATATTTACATTGCCCATTATCAGCAACCATTCATCCAATGTTCCAAAGGCACATTCTGTTTACTAATATATAATTTCTCTGTTTCAGTAGCATCTGTTTCCTGTTACCAGCGTAACACAACACAGACTGTTTTTCTGCCGTGTATTCAGGGCACAGGCAGCTAGCGGATAGTGAGGCGATGTTTTAGCTTAGAAACTGCGTGACATGTCAACAACGTTTGTATTTACTTGTCACAGCCTGGCATACTGTGTTCATTATTCCATACATCTGATGTGTAGGCTAACTGCTGAACTATGAGGTCCGACAAGGGACCAGGGCTATAGGCTACAGTCAGGGCTACCCTGCTGAAAAAAAACAGCCTGACCAGCTTAAGGTGGTTTGCTGGTTGACCAGCTTGTTTGACCACCCTATGATGGTTGACCTGCTAGACCAGCAAAACTCATGCGACAACATAGCTTCGGCTGGTTTACCCAGCTTGCGATGGTAATTCAGCTGGTTTTGCTTGTCGTATCATCTCAAGTCATTTTAGCTGGTGTTGCCGGTCTACATTGCTGATTTATCTGGCCATGCCAGGTTATGTTGGTCATTCTAGTAAACCAGTATGACCGCCTTACACACACAGTATGCACTTACATAATTGCAAAACTGTTCTCTACTGTTGTAGAAAGAAATGGCTTATTTTTAATGCAATATCTACATTGCCCATTATCAGCAACCATTTATCCAATGTTCTAAAAGCACACTCTGTTTACTAATCTAATATCATTTCTCTGTTTCAGAAGCATCCATTTCCTGTTGTTACCAGCACCATGCCATGTATGTCGCTCTGCATTATCCACATGTACACTGACCAATCACTGACTTGTTTCTTGCTGGGCATTTTTTATAACAGTGATAAACATTAAAAACATGAAAAGCATGAATATTTCTTTCAAACAACACAACTTGTGGTGAAGTCAGAGTATGCTTCCAATCAATCATTACACAACAGTGAAAAAAGTTCAAAATATAGTTTTCAATATAGATCGACAGATAGATACTTTATTGATCCCCAAGGGGAAATTCAATTCAATAAGAACCTAGACAAGATAAATTCATATATTGAAATTGGTCAATTGTTATTTCCATTGAATATTTTTATTTAAGTACACCAAGTAAGTACAGAAACCACTGTAAATGTGCCTTTGGCCTATTTGATCCATGCTTGCAAATACACACACCTTCAGCTGTGTTGCTGTGTGTGTGTGTTAGAGGGTGATTGACTAAATAGCACCACTGTACATTGTAAAATGAGTGTGACAAACATGTAATGCAACTTTTTTGTTTGTTTTTAAAATCCATGCTATCTATTTCTCTGTCTAATGTATATTTTTTTGTTTCTATCTGGTCCATTCAGGTGCTCTCTGCAGCTCAGAATGAGATTGGCTGGGACTTAATGGCACGCTACTGGGAAAGTGATTACTCACTCATGAGTGAAATAGTGATCTCGTATACTGTGAAATGCCAGTATTAAATAAATGATGGGCTTGTAAACATTGGGTTTGTGTCATGGTTTTCAGCAACAAACATACTTTACATGAAACTGTAAGATGACATTCACTTAAATTGTGAGTTATTAGGGGGAAGGCTGAAATCATTTGACAAATTAACTTTGTCTAATACAAAGATTTACTTGTTTGTATTAGGTGTAATTGCAGTGGCACATTATGATACACATTTAAATAATGCCCAGTCAGACATAAGGAATTTTCTATCAGAAAAACTTTATTGGACCATGGCAGTCATATTTTATGGTGAGGTCACGGGCAACTCCAACTGAAATATCTGATGTTACATGATTAGTGCTTGGATCTCATCTAGCCTATAACCAGAAAGTTGGACATCAGTTCCACCATGAATAGCCTAACTGCTTAACAGTTATACCCATTAGAGTGGAACTTCTAATGGGTGAGCTATAGTATACTTTTTGTTGGAGTTGCGATAGCTTGACCTATTTGGGAAATGCACTCTTTTTCAGTGACTTCTGTGGGTATACTTAGTTACTTATTGGTCATAGGAATAAGTTGGCTACTGCTTTTCTTGATTGCATGTGGGAAAACAAATATCCTAGTCTTACAAACAGAAGCAGGTATGTATAATCTACACACCTATGGCTGAAAAAGTTAAGGTTCATTTAGCAAATGTTATTTTGTAGTATTAAAAAAGATTGTTTTATAATTTATCACGTAATTAGCACGTTTAAGATAATCACTGCAGTTGCAAACAGCCGGTCGGTGGACTGCCGTTGGCGTGACTGTGTTTCAACGTTGTAAATCCTCTTGTTTTAAGAGGCCTTTAAGAGGTCTTACAAACTTCTAAAATTATCTCACAAATGCAATAAATAATAATAATAAATAATAAAACCCGAAATCTTGCGTTGTTGACATTCGCTGCAGTTGCAGCCAGTCGGTGGACTGCCGTTGGCGTGACTGTGTTTCAACGTTGTAGATCCTCTAAATATTTTTGTTTGACGCAGCTTGTCGCAGAACAATCCAACATTCTATAAACCAACATTCTATATACAATTGCTTGAGGCGCTGCGGTTGTTGTGACATTGTTTCAACGTTGAAATTCCACCTCCGACACTGCCAACCAATGGCAACGTTGTGACAACGTGTGCTTGCTATCTGGGTGCCTAGGCTAGCCACTACACACACTGCCTAGGCTAGCCACTACACACTACACACACTGCCTAGGCTAGCCACTACACACTACACACTACACACACTGCCTAGGCTAGGCCATCACCAGGTGCTGGAGAGATGCGCGTACACATCAAACCATGGAACGAACACAAGTTTACCCGACTGCTGTTTCCGCTGTTCATTCTCCTAAAGTTTCTTCTCCCGTTTCTCATGCCCTGAATGGTCATTCGGTTTCAAGTTCATCTTCTTAACTCATTGAATGCCAAGCTGTTTTCGGAAGCTTTGTCCTAGAGTGCCAGCAATCTAGACCATTGTTGATGTTTTTGTACAGCCACAGCATATTCTGTGTTATAGCTACGATGGCTCGTTTGAAAGGTGAGTCTTTAAGCTCTCAGTGGGTGCAAACCGTGTATTTCTACACGCCTCTGTTCCTGAGACATCCCAAGCTAAACAGTGGCTAGTTTTCATCAAAATCCCTGTTTTCTTTTCTACAAATGGAGATATTGCGTCATTTATGACCTGAGAAGTGTTGCCTGCAAAGTTTCAAAGGCTAGCCACTACACACTACACAGACTGCCAAGGCTAGCCACTACACACACACACTGCCTAGGCTAGCCACTACCCACTACACACACACACTGCCTAGGCTAGCCACTACACACTGCCTAGGCTAGCCACTACACACTACACACACACACACTGCCTAGGCTAGCCACTACACACTACACACACACACACTGCCTAGGCTAGCCACTACACACTACACACACACACTGCAGTTTCTGAGAAGAGATCTAACGAGACCTGCCACCTAGTGATAAACCCACGAAAATAAATGACCTGATTTTGACCTGGCGTGCATGTCACTGATAGGCTAATCAGTGACTGATTCGAAACAAAGTGGCAACCATCAAAAGCCGAGTTAAGATCAAACGTCTAGATAAAATGTCCAGATCTTGCGTTTTCATGAGTTTTCGATCGTCATATATTTCATTTCCATTTATCACAGAGTTCCCAAAATCACATATAAGGTTAGAGTGTCTAGTTTCGTAATTAAAAAAAAAAAGTGTGTATAGGGAGAACCAGCCCTGCATACACACACACACTTTCTCATTCTTTCTCTCTCACACACACACCTACACGCACACAGTTTCTTTCTCACACACACCTACATACACACCACACACTTTCTTTCTCTCTCTGTCTCTCTCACACACGCACACACACACACAGACTTTCTTTCTCTCACACATACACACACAAACACATTTCTTTCTCTCACACACACACACACAGATTTTCTTTCTCTCTCTCTCTCTCACACACACACACACACAGACAGACTTTCTCTCTCTCACACACACACACACACACACCTTTGGCAGGGTACCCGGGTGTGAGGGGGTCTCCGGCTCCGTTGAGGTTGAGCACGTTGCCGCGTTGGGCGCCCCCTCCTGGCAGGTTCCAGCCCTGTGGGTACACCGCCACCCCAGGAGCCACATAGTCCGCAGGGTCTGAGAACAGGATGAGGCCCGCCACGCCCGCTAGCATGGCGTTCTTAACCTACACACACACACACACACACACAACACAACACAACACACACACACACACACACACACACAACACAACACACACACACACACAGAGGGTCTGAGAACAGGATGAGGCCCGCCGCGCCCGCTAGCATGGCGTTCTTAACCTACACACACACACACACAACACAACACACACACACAACACACACACACAACATACACACAACACACACACAACACAACACACACACACAACACACACACACAACACACACAACATACACACAACACACAACACACAGACACACACAACACACACACAGAGGGTCTGAGAACAGGATGAGGCCCGCCGCGCCCGCTAGCATGGCGTTCTTAACCTACACACACACACACACACACACAACACACACACACACACACACACACACACAACACACACACACACACACACCACACACACACACACACACCACACACACACACACACACAACACACACACACACACACAACACACACACACACACACACACACACACAACATACACACATGCAACACACACACACACACACTTACACTAGGGCTGGGACAACGCGTCGACGTAATCGATGACGTCGACGCAAAAAATACGTCGACGCAAAATATGAGAGTCAAGCATAACATGTGCTGCTAAATATTTTTCATTTTACACCTTCAGTGTTTTCCATACGTTGACTAATCTGTGGCTGGGCACCACGAAATCAAAACCGGCCACCACACATTGAGGTTATGTTATAGTCCTACTATTTAAATTAAAGATAAGATAATTTCATTGAGCTGCACTTTTTACTCACACAGCCTTTCCTCGCCCCGCCCGCTCTCTCTCGTAACGAGCCCGCTGCTCCTCCTCTGCATTTAACAAATTATTCACGATTGTTGAAGGATTGTTGTTGCCACATAGAAGCACTGCATAGAACACAGTGGGCTAAATTGCTATTAAATCCGCTTAGCATCGTGACCATGCTGCGCAAATTTGTTCAAAACTGCTCTGCTAAGGTCTTATCACAACATAGTACATTGAGGAGACTAAACTAAGTTAAGTTACAGTATGCAATCAAGCAGTATTTCAAAGTTAACGTTAGAATACTTTTTGGATGTCAAGTTTAGCATGCTTACTTGCAGCTGCTTGTATTCGTTACTCAGGCTCATTTTATTGACTCTGAATGTTTGCAAAATCCCGATGTAAATGGAAGTGTAAAGTGTTTTCCAAGACTCAAAAGTGCTTGTCCAAAGGAGAAGTACGAAACGTTATTTGAACTAACTACGTTATGAATTGCATCCACACATCAGCAGCCTTTTAACTGTGTTAATGTTAATTGCAAGGATTCCCACACAAACGTCTTAAAATGACAGGCACTCAATTAGACATACTGAACTTTATTGAATGCTACCTCTAAGAATGCATTACTTTGCACTTGTATAGTCTTTTACTTTGGAATCTTAAGAGCAATAAACATATATTGCAATGTTAAAAAATTCATATATAAATAAATATATGTAAATAAACATGTATAAGTTGCTATTAGTGAATTAATTGGGAGATAATCGATAATCGAATCGAAATCGAATCGGACTGAAAAAATGAATCGTTAGATTAATCGATGCATCGAAAAAATAATCGCTAGATTAATCGTTTAAAAAATAATCATTTATCCCAGCCCTAACTTACACACACGCTTACACACACACACACACACCCTCACTTACACATACGTACACACACGCTTACACACACACACACACGCACACCCTCACTTACACATACTTACACACACGCTTACACACACACACACACACAAACACTAACACACACGCTACACACACACACTTACGTACACCCACACTGATGTGTCTCAGCAGTCGCTGTTGTCCAAAACGTTTTACAGCAATCGATGAACATAAACATTAAAATGAATTCGTGCCACAGCCTCATCAAGGGCGCGTTCATTAAAATGAACTGTTCATAGCAAATTAAAATAGATATATTATTAATATTATTTTATATATATTAAAGGGAAACTTGGCAGGATTAGCTATATTTCACCCTCTGCTGGAGAAGTTGTGCATTACGCTATTTCAAACTGGAAAAAGGTAACGATAAAGCACATGGATTTGTTTACAAGCTAGCGAACGGTTAGCATAAGTTCGGAAGAACAATGTGGATGTTACAAGGTAAGAAACACGATTTAAAACGAGTTTCTTGTTTCTCACTTCTCTTTCCGGAACGGTAGTCTCAATGTTGCAAGGTTGGTTTTCCGCCTGGGGACGTTAGGGGTAGCGGGGAAAGTCACCATTTTCACCGGAACAGGTCATTTAACCATCCAGATGATTTCTAAACGGTTTTACTACGTTGAAATAGTTGCCAAGTTCCCCTTTAAATATATTATTAATTATTATTATTATTAATAGACTAAATAGAATGTACAGACTAAGAACAATAATCATTAACAAACTGTGACTCTGTGGGGAACACACACACACATACACACCTTGTTTCCTCTGAAGATTTTTCCGTAGCGTGCGATGGCAATCTTGCCACTGCAGTTGATGCCCATGTCCCTCTCGAGCTGAAGGAAGTCTTCTGTCCTCCCATAGTTCACATAAACCAGCTCACCCTGCACACACACACACACACGTCATCAGTATTCCCATAATTCACACTCTAGCTTTCCCTGTAGTCCAGTCCAGTCCAGTGTTGCTGGCGCTGTCAATATTTGACTGACAGCAGGGAAATCCAACTACAGTCAAGTGCGTAATGTAAACCGCCTGTTGTGACGACGCTGTGCCCCTTCAGGCCTTCTCCTGTCAGTGCACGGGCAGGGCAGGGCAGGCTGGGGCAGGAGAGGGCAGGGCAGGAGAGAGCAGGAGAGAGCAGGAGAGGGCAGGGCAGGAGAGGGCAGGGCAGGGCAGGAGAGGGCAGGGCAGGAGAGGGAAGGGCAGAGCAGGGCCTGGTTGGGCTGATACCCTTATTGATTGATAATATATATGTTTGCATTAACAACGGCAGGTATGATGGGTGTGTGGGCTGTGTTGGGGTAGATTAGTGGAGCTCTCCCTACACCCGTCTGGACACAAATGCGCACACACACACACTCACACACACTGTACACACACACACACCACACACACACAGTACACACATACCTCTGGTTGTCCTTGAGCAGAGAAGGCGTTGTACGGTGGGACAATGTCAGAGATGTTCTCATACCCCTCTGGCACAGGCTCTGACAGAGATGTGTTGAAGATCTACACACACACACACGTGTATATATATATACATACAAACACACACACACATATACACACACACACAGCAGAAAAACAAAACATGTGTATGTGTAAATGTGTGTGTATGTGCATGTGTGTGTGTGTGTGTGTGTGAGTGTGTGTGTGTGCGCGCACCTCTTGTCTGTGTGTGTCGAGGATGGAGATGTAGTTTGGTCTGCTCTGGTTGGGATAAGACAACAGGACGTCATAGGACACAATCTCCACCCCATCCAAGCCAAACTCCGCCCAGTCGTCACGGATACGCTCCGCCAGACGGAGGTTCTGCACCGTCCCCGCCAGGTGAGGTAGTCGAGAGAAGTCTCTACACACACACACATTAACACTTACACATATATACACACACGAGGTAGTCGAGAGAAGTCTCTACACACACACACACACACATATATACACACACACACACACACACACGAGGTAGTCGAGAGAAGTCTCTACACACACACACACACACACATTAACACACACACACACACACACACATTAAAACTTACACATATATACACACACATGAGGTAGTCGAGAGAAGTCTCTCTACACACACACACACACATTAAAACTTACACATATATACACACACGAGGTAGTCGAGAGAAGTCTCTACACACACACACACACACATACATACACACACACACATACATACATACACACACACACACACACACACATTAACACTTACACATATATACACACACATGAGGTAGTCGAGAGAAGTCTCTACACACACACACACACACATTAAAACTTACACATATATACACACACATGAGGTAGTCGAGAGAAGTCTCTACACACACACACACACACACACACACACACACACACACATACACACACACACACACACATTAACACTTACACATATATACACACACATGAGGTAGTCAACACAACCCAACACACCCCACACTACTAACAACCCAACACACCCCACACTACTAACAACCCAACACACCCCACACTAATAACAACCCAACACACCCCACACTAACAACCCAACACACCCCAAACTACTAACAACCCAACACACCCCACACTACTAACAACCCAACACACCCCACACTACTAACAACCCAACACACCCCACACTACTAACAACCCAACACACCCCACACGCACCTCCTCCCTATTTAAACCCCAGTCTCCTCTTAGTCTGTCTGGCCTCGTCTGAGATGACAGGAAGGAACCCTGAAGTGTTCGCGCCACGGCCTGATCAAGGGCGTGGGAAGGGGGGTGCTGAGAATGCTGAGGGTGCTGCAGCACCCCCTACTGGCAGGAGCTGGATTTTTACATAATATTATATATATTTTTAAATAATTACTAATTCGCTGTCTGACAATATTTATATTTTTTTATGTGAAATGATGAGTCAAATAGCAAAAAAGGGTTATGGATAGGTTCGAATATAGGCTACTAAAAATTAACAGTTATAGAGATCAACATGAACGTGAGTCAGTGACGTGAGTCACGTCCGAGCGAGCAGGCTGAGGCTTGTTGACTGGAACGTTAGTTGTAGAAAAGAATATGTCGCAGAAAAGGATACACAATTTTTTCATCCGCCATAGTAATGTGGCAAAAATTAGCAAGATTTCATCTGATGCACTTGATGTTTCCTCATCCACCTCCGAGGCAAACTCTGTTGGGGCAGCTGAAGAGCCAGAGTCTGACTCTGAAATAACGTTAGCAAGCAACTCGGCTAACGTTAGCAGCACCATCATAGCATCTAGCACTAACGTTAGTGTTGCATAGTGAAATGTGTAGGCCTAGTAAGAGGGCTGTTTTCCCCTAGGAACCTTATTTGTGTGTATTGCTTCCCCTAGGAACCTTATTTGTGTGTATTGTTTCCACCAGGAACCTTATTTGTGTGTATTGTTTCCCCTAGGAACCTTATTTGTGTGTATTGGTTCCCCTAGGAACCTTATTTGTGTGTATTGTTTCCACCAGGGTTTTAATGTGGGAACACGTGTTCTTCATGTGTATCATGTTTGGCTGCAGTTAAGTGAAGTCCAGTAAAAGTGCCTAAACTGTTTTCCTTGTCTGTGCGTGGTTTCACTAAAAGTTACACCACTCGGTTACTACACTGGCGACGAGGATTAAAACCGAGGATAACGGCGTTGGAGTTGCTGTGTACAGTTGAAATAGCCTACAAATTACGGCGCAGTTAGTTAAGCTATTAGTAAGTTATCATGACTACTGTTGGCTCGCTCAGTGAATACGTGGAGACAGACGGTGACTGGGTGGAATATGTTGAGAGACTGGAGCACTTTTTCGTGGCAAATTACATTACAGATGAGTCAAAACGACTCTCTGTCCTCCTCAGTGCCTGCGGGGCCAAGACGTACAAGCTGATACGCAACCTGGCTACACCGCGGAAACCAGGAGAATTAAGCTTCCAGGACCTGGTCACGTTAGTGAAAAATCATCACAACCCCAAGCCATCTGTTATTGTTCAACGCTTCAAATTCCATACTCATTCACGTAAGCAAGGAGTGACAGTGGCCGCATTTGTGGCGGAGTTGAGACAATTATCAGAACACTGTGAGTTTGGTGCAGTTCTAGAAGATATGTTGCGCGACAGGCTGGTCTGCGGAATTAATGAGGATAGCATACAGCGTCGGTTGCTGAGTGAAGCCAAGCTAACCTTCAAAAAAGCGCTAGAGATCTCTCAAGCTATGGAAACGGCAGCAATGAACACTAAGGACATTCAACAAGCACACGGGGCTGCGCAACCAGATGCCGTTCGTCACGTGTCCAAGGACAAGAAAGGCAAACTCCAAAAGTCAGTGGAGTGTTACCGGTGTGGGGGGGCACACTTTGCAAATGACTGTGGATTCAAGGACTCTGTTTGCCATATTGCCAAAATGTGCAGGGGAACAAAAAACAAACAAAAGAAGGACTGGGGAACACCAAAGCCCAACAGGAGCGCACATCACCTGCAGGGTGACGAGCCTGAGGAAGAGGAGGAGTGTTCTTATGACATGTTCAACCTCCATGTCATCAGCCAGTCCAGGGCTGAGCCCATCTATGTAGCACTGAAGGTAAATGGCACTGAGCTGGAAATGGAAGTGGACACTGGGGCCTCAGTTTCAGTGATAAGTCAATCCTCATATCACAACTTGTGGAGGGCAACTGAGGCACCTGCACTCAAAAAGACTAATATCAGACTGAGGACGTTTACGGGTGAGTGCATTCCCCTTCTTGGGGCTATAGATGTGGACATAGATTATGAAGGACAGAAGGCATCGGTGACGCTGCTGGTGGTCCAGGGGGAGGGGCCTAGTTTACTGGGTCGTGATCTCTTACAGAAAATTCGCCTGCGTTGGGGGGAAATCTGGGGCGAAATCAAGAACATGACCGTAGCACAAGACATAATAGCCAAATATCCAGATGTTTTTAGGGATGAGCTTGGCACCCTCCGGGGCACCACAGTGAAATTGTGTGTGGACCCCAAAGCTCAGCCGCGCTTTTTCAAACCACGCCCGGTGCCATATGCTATGAGAGTTAAGGTAGAAGCAGAGTTAGAGAGGCTGCAGCAGGCAGGTGTGATTGAGCCTGTTGAATTTTCCAACTGGGCAGCGCCAATTGTGCCAGTGCTGAAGGAAGACGGCGGACTGCGAATATGTGGAGACTACAAACTGACCATTAATCAGGCCTCCCAACTTGACACCTACCCCCTACCTCGAGTGGAGGATCTGTTTGCCATGTTAGCAGGTGGAAAAACATTCACAAAGCTGGACATGAGTCATGCGTACCAGCAGCTACTGCTAGATGAAGAGTCTAAACAATATGTGACTATTAACACACATAAAGGGCTATTCAAATACAATCGTCTGGTTTTCGGCGTTGCGTCCAGTCCAGCTATCTTCCAACGCACTATGGACAATCTGCTTCAAAACATTCCCTGCGTTGCAGTGTACCTGGACGATATTTTAGTCACAGGTAGAACAGAAGTGGAACATTTACAAAATCTTGACCAGGTGCTAAAGAGAATGTCAGATGCTGGACTGCGCCTGAAGAACAGTAAGTGTGTTTTCCAAGCTCCAAGTGTCACATACCTGGGCCATCGGATTTCGGCTCAAGGTCTGTCTCCAGTGGAAGAGAAGGTGAGGGCGATAAAGGAGGCACCTAGTCCAAAGACTGTACCAGAGCTCAGGTCATTCCTGGGCTTAGTGAACTATTATGGGAAGTTCTTACCTGATCTCTCCACTGTACTTGCCCCTCTATATCATCTGCTGCACAAAGACAGTCCATGGAAATGGCAGCAGGCGCAGGAGGAGGCGTTTCGGCATGTTAAAAGACTTTTACATTCAGAACGACTGCTGGTGCACTTTGACCCAGACAGGGATGTTATCCTGTCTTGTGACGCGTCCCCTTATGGCGTGGGGGCGGTCCTTTCACACCGGATGGAGGATGGAACTGAAAAGCCCATCAGCTATGTGTCACGTACTCTCACTGCGGCAGAAAAAGGGTACTCCCAATTAGAAAAGGAAGGACTAGCTGTAGTTTTTGCTGTGAAACGTTTCCACCTGTATGGTCGCCCTTTTACCGTTTTCACAGACCACAAGCCATTAATGGGTCTGTTTGGTGAGACAAAAGGCATTCCGCCCATGGCATCCGCAAGAATCCAGCGCTGGGCGTTAACCCTGTCAGCGTATCAGTACCACATAGTGTATAGAGCAGGCAGTGAAAATGCAAATGCAGACGCTTTTAGCCGCCTGCCTCTCCCTGAAACACCTGGCCGCACTGTTTTTCCCCCAGAGACAGTCTGTCCATCAGAAAAACTATCTAACGCTCCAGTGACAGCAAAACAGATCAAAACATGGACTGATAGAGACCCAGTGTTATCGCAAGTTAGAAGATGGGTGATGCAGGGCTGGCCTGTAGCTGTACAGCAGGACAAATTCCAGCCTTATGCCAAGCGCCAGCTAGAGCTGAGTGTTCTTGACGGCTGTATCCTTTGGGGCTCCAGAGTGATCGTTCCTTCCCCAGGGCAGGCGCAGGTGATGGAGGCACTGCATGATGCCAACCCAGGGATATCCCGGATGAAGAGCCTTGCCAGGTCATTCGTGTGGTGGCCTGGGATGGATGGAGCTTTAGAAGAGAAGGTCAGGGCATGTTCGCAATGTCAAGGTAACCGGAAGATGCCAGTGACTGCGCCGCTTCACCCATGGCAGTGGCCAGGCCGTGCATGGTCCAGGCTCCACCTTGCAGGTCATTTCACTAAAAGTTACACCACTCGGTTACTACAGTTAGCGTTATAGAAGGATTCGAAAAGCCCCGTCAGCCAAGCGACTTCAGTTATCCTGGAAGGAGGTTCGGGACAGAAACTTTTGAACGGTCTTTTCAGCCAGGCTGGTACTCAAAGTGGCAATGGCTACATTATGTGTCGGATAAGGACTATGTGCTACATTATGTGTCGGATAAGGACTATGTGCTGCGTTTTGTGTGCTGCAAAGCTAAAGAGAAGGGGTTCCGTCATGCCGAGGGAAAGAGTTCTTTTACCAGTGGAGGATTTGCCAACTGGCGCAAAGCTACAAGCAAATTTTCCAACCATGACTGCTCTGACCTTCACCTGGAGTCGGTGAGAATGCTGGCATCTCTCAACCAAAAACCTATATCAGCAATGATATCTGAAAATGTAGGAAATGAACAGAAAGTTGCAAGGACTGTACTGGAGCTGCTGTTCAGATCTATTAGGCTCGTGAAGGAGTTCATTGCGGGGGCATAACCATCGGGATGGCGTTCTCTGGCAAATGATGTTGGACCGAACATACGACAAGCCCAAAGTACGTGAGTTGCTACAGCAAAAAGACAACTGGATGTCAGACACAATCCAGAATAAAATTTTGGAGATTCTGGCACATGCTGTGCAGACACACATTGTATCAGAGACAAGAGGAAGCTCTTTCTTTGGACTTACGGCCCATGGAACCACCAGAAGTGCATATGAACAGTTTTCATGCAGTTCACAATACGTAGGGAAAGATCTGTCTGTTGCTAATGTTTTTCTTGGATTCTATAATGCGCCGGATACCACTGCAGACACACTCTTCTCTTGTATCCGGTACTTTTTCATACGGCTTAACTTGCCCATGGATCGTCTTCAAGGCTTTTGCTTTGACGGCGCCAGCAATATGTCTGACCGTTTTGCGGGTGTCCAGGCAAAACTAAAAGAACAATGTCCTGGTGCACTGTACGTTCACTGTACCAACCATGCATTGGATTTAATATTGCAAGAGGCTGCAAGGGAGGTACAACTAGTCGCTGACACGCTCACATTTGTTCAGAACCTTTCTGTGACAATAGGAGAATCAGCCAAGCACAAGGCAATCTTTCAGTCATGTTTTGGAGGTGATGACGTCTGCAACCTGCTGTCACTGTGCCCAACAAGGTGGGTGTTACGAACCCTAAATTTCTCGATTTACTTTGGGGGTAATTTTTGGCGCACCCTGCTGGCCATTTTGTGTTTTGTCTTGTTCAGTGTCTCTGCCTTCACCCAGGTGCCTGATTAATTAACCTGTGATGCGGTACACCTGGCCTGCTCCAATTAACCCTGACATGATTAATTAACCTGTGATGCGGTACACCTGGCCTGCTCCAATTAACCCTGACATGATTAATTAACCTGTGATGCGGTACACCTGGCCTGCTCCAATTAACCCTGCCATGATCAATTAACCTGTGATGCGGTACACCTGGCCTGCTCCAATTAACCCTGACATGATTAATTAACCTGTGATGCGGTACACCTGGCCTGCTCCAATTAACCCTGGCATGATTAATTAACCTGTGATGCGGTACACCTGGCCTGCTCCAATTAACCCTGACATGATTAATTAACCTGTGATGCGGTACACCTGGCCTGCTCCAATTAACCCTGGCATGCTTCTATAAGAGCCGTACCTCTGCAGTCCAGGGGAGAGCACATGCAGAGGAGCGTTCTCTGAGAACCACAGCGCTTTCGTCTTACGCTTTTGTACATTTTGGACTCATGCGTCCTTCTCAGCGAAAAGATAGTGGAACTCGAAGCCAGAATAGCGACCCTCCATCAGATTGAGAAGGATGAACAGTTCCTCGACACCATTCTCTCCATAAATAATGTTACCTCTCTTACACACACTAATGCCAGATGCCCTGATTTCACTCTGTCCTCCAATACTTTAACCATGCCATGCACTAAATGCAACTTCTGTCCCTGTTGCCTCTCCCCGGCCTCTGCCGAGAACCAAGCCTGCTCTGCTGGCCAGCTCCACTCCACACCAGCCTGAGCCATGGCGTAGAGAAGCAAGCATCACAAGCACGGCAGACGGTCTGGACGGCACTCAGGCCCAGCCCAACCTATACGACTGGAAAACCGCTACGCCATTCTGACCGAGGATGAAGAGCCCCTCCTGCCCCGAGACAACCATCCTGGTCCCTCCTCGGCGCCCCCCGACCCCCACCTCCCCGGACCTCATCAACCTCCACCCTGGTCATTGGCAGTTCCATGGTTAGAGACCTCTGCATTCCCCCATCGTGTAGCGGTCCCTCCAAGGTCTACTGCTTCCCTGGTGCCAAGGTCCTTGACATACAGCAGAAACTCCCAAGCATCCTGGCCTGCCACACCAAGGTCAACAACATCATCGTACACGTGGGCACAAACGACATCAGAGATAAGCAGTCAGTAGCACTGCAGGAAAACTACAGAACTCTCATCACCACCCTGATGGGCACAGAAAAACACTTTGTCATCTCTGGGCCTCTCCCTACCTACAGAAAAGGTGCTGAGAGATGGTCCAGACTGTTCGATCTCCACACCTGGCTCAAACGCTACTGCGCTTCCCTAAGCATCCCCTATGTCAACAACTGGGGCTTGTTCTGGGAGAGGCCCAGTATGCTGAAGCGTGATGGTCTCCACCCAAACCAACATGGAGCCAGGCTACTCTCTGACAACATAGCGTCCACACTGAGGCATTGACATTCTGTAGAAAATATTACAGATTCATGCCCCCCAGGTATTGATTCGAATGGCATTATACATGTGGATGGGTCTGAGAATGTTTTCTGCAGGGTAACATACAATACTACTACTACTACTACCAATAAACAGCCCCCCAAAATTAACCCTTAGAACCCTAAGCTGTTTTTAGGGCATTTTCACTACCTTTATTCATAAGGATTTATTCTGGTCATTGTAAGTGCCACACACATATATTATATATTGTTTTTTTCAGGAGAGTCTAGGCTATTCTGATCTGCCATCATTTCATGTATTAATACTAGCATTGATTTTTAAAGAATTAAAATATAAAAAGTGTATTATAAAAATTCTTATATTTCAACATGTATCTCACCACAGCAAGCTCACAGCTCTACATGCATTTCATGTGTGTGTAGGGCAGACTATCCTGAATCGGGCAATATAATTGCCATGTTGGAGGGATACTCTGGGGCTGAGCAATTTACAGAAATATTTGCTGTGTGATTTACGGAAATAAATGCCATTTTTTTATTTAGTGATGAAAAATGACCTTTCTGCGCTCCATATCGGTGACACGAACTGATCTGACCTGACTTGACCCGAGGTTGCGTGTTAGCCTGCGTGCCTGTGTGTATGCAGTCATAATAATTCTCAACTTTTTACTGCATTGCCATGAACAAAGTAAAGGCAAAAAAGGTGTTTATTTGTTGAACAAATTGGGATGCAATGTGAGCCTTGAATTGGATGCCATGCAGGAATTTGCTAGGATCTCAAAACCGGAATATGAACATGTTTTGCCATAGAGAAACACATGATCGCATTGGATTATAAACATGCTTTGCCACAAGAACAGACAAAAACGTGGGGTAAGTCCAGCTATATGAAGTTATTATTTTGCTGTCACTTCGTCTGTTTTATAACCCAGAAGGATGTACTTGGTATCAAATGATAGCTCTGAGTCTCCTCTTTCATCTGACATGCGTGGCATATCTATGCGATCACGGGTCCGCGAGTAATTCAAACGAGAGTAATGAGTGTGCATTTGTGTACATGACGTTATTATTTTGCAGTCACTTCGTCTGGTTTTATAAGCCAGAAGGATCGATAAACATGGTACCAATGGATAGCCCTGTGCCCCCTCTTTCATCTGATATGCTTGCCATATCGATGCGATCACGGGTTTGCGAGTTATTCAAACTAGAGTAATGTGTGTGCAGGTGAACGCAGAGAAGTATAGACTGTAAATATGATGCAATTTGATTTAATTTCATGATTTTTTTTATTTTCATACTTGATCGTACAGACAAGTGTGCAGTCTCGTTGGAAAGCCCCACTTCTGCTCTGTCGTGCATTAAAGATTTCATCTCGCTGCGATGAACAGTTTCGGAGCAATGTAACAGAGAAGAAAGGGTGTGTTTTTTGACGCACTTTGCGTCAATCGGGTTCTAAGGGTTAAGGTCCTTTAGCACTATTACTCAATCTGAGCTTGGTAAAATTATAACTCAAACCGGCTCCTCAACATGTGTTTTAGATCCAATCCCTACTAGATTCCTCAAAAAAGTATATGATAGCTTAGCTCCCTTTATTCTCAAGGTAATAAATACCTCATTAGAAACAGGTATATTTCCAACTGCTTTTAAAACCGCTGTTGAGAAACCTTTACTTAAAAAGTCAAATCTTGACCATACCAATCTGAGCAACTACAGGCCTATATCAAATCTACCGTTCCTGAGAAAAGTACTTGAAAAAGTTGTTTGTAATCAGTTAAATACCTTCCTCAACGAAAACAGTATCCTTGAAAAATTCCAATCAGGTTTTAGATCAAATCACAGCACAGAAACGGCTCTAGTAAAAATAGTCAATGATCTCAGACTGGCTACTGACTCAAACAAAGTCTCAATCCTTATTCTTCTGGATTTGAGTGCGGCATTTGACACCATTGATCATAGCATCCTAATTCACCGCCTTGCGAAGTGGGTGGGTCTCTCTGATAATGCTCTAAACTGGTTTCAAACCTACATTACTGGCAGAGATTTTTATATCAGTCTAGGAGATCATGTATCTGAAAAACATGACTTGCCTTTTGGTGTGGCCCAGGGGAGCTGCCTTGGTCCCCTGCTATTTTCCCTATATATGCTTCCATTGGGAAACGTCATAAGTCAGCATAATGTAAACTTCCATAGCTACGCAGATGATACCCAATTGTATATTTCTGTGGAGCCAACTAACCCAGATGGCCTTTGCTCCCTCACTGCATGCCTAACCTCCATTAATCAGTGGATGAGCAAAAATTTTCTGAAACTAAATGATGACAAAACAGAGGTACTTTTGGTGGGACCAAAACTAAAGCGAGATATTGTTCTTAGTAATCTGGGGAACTTGGCACACCAGGTCAAACCAAAAGTAACAAGCCTCGGTGTCATCTTAGATGCAGAGTTAAGTTTTAAGCCCCATATCAGTAAAGTTACTCAAACAGCCTATTTCCACTTGAGAAACATTGCCAAAGTGCGGCCCTTTTTAGCTCAACAAGATGCAGAAAAACTAATTCACGCCTTTATCACTAGCAGGTTAGACTACTGCAATGCACTTTTCACTGGTCTTCCCAAAAAACATCTAAAGAAATTGGCACTCATACAGAACTCTGCGGCTAGGATTTTAACTAAGACTAAGAAGAGAGAACACATCACCCCTGTGTTGGCTGAACTGCACTGGCTCCCTATTTCCTATAGAATTGATTTTAAGGTTATGTTAATTACTTACAAAGCTCTGAATGGCATAGCACCTTCATATATCTCTGAGCTTTTAATATCTTATCAACCACAAAGGAAACTTAGATCATCCAATTCTAATCTTTTAATCGTACCCAAAGTGCTCCACAAACAAAGTGGAGAAGCTGCTTTTATCCATTATGCCCCCAAACTATGGAACACCCTGCCTCTGTACATCAAGCAGGCGAGTTCAGTAAATATTTTTAAAAAAGATCTGAAAACATACCTGTACAGGAAAGCTTTTAGTTAACTCGTCTTATCCTGTAGACTACTTTTTCAGATTATTCTACATCTGCTGCCATTGGAGGGCGCAGCCAGCCAGAAGCAGATGGGCTCCCCCTATTAAGTCAGGTTCTGCTCAAGGTTTCTTCCTGGAATATGGGAGTTTTTCCTTGCCACAGTTGCCATATGGCGTGCTTGTGGGGGGGGGTAAGAGGGTTAAGGCTGCCAGTCTTATGACATGTCATTTTCTATATTTTTGATATGTTGCTGAGTGGATCATAAATGGCCCCAGCAATGAAGAAATGTGATTGATAATGACTGACTGACTATTATTTTGTTACATGCTTCAAATGTAAAGCACTTTGAGCTGCATTCTGTGTATGAAAGGTGCTATACAAATAAAGCTTATTATTATTTAATAAATCTGTATTTTTGAGCCTTACCTCTGGTGTGTCTCTAAATCTATGTTAGGACCTTTCATTGAGGTCCGTAACATAAATTTGGGGGCTCGTCCGGGATACTCCTGATTGGCTTTCCTGTCACGAGTATCTTGGAATTCGTCTTTTGTGAATTGGCATTGATTTTTGCAAGTGTGCGGAACAGTAAGGTAAGTGCATTGCACTGGTTTAGTGGAAATTCCTTGGGAAGCTGCGTCACTGTCCAAAGAGGCCTCGAGCTCAGTACGGCCAGAAGACAGCCAGGTCTAGAGTTTCAGTTTAGGGAGGTTGGGATTCCACTGACTCAGTTTGGTACACTTTTGTTCCATTTAGCATTTTCGGTTTTGCAAATTTGAGTGAGGCTAAAAGCTTCTTTGAGTTTTCGTGTTGCTTTTGTAACACTTCGCTGTTGTGAAGTTTTTTCGTGTTAGTGCTTCGTTACATTCACTGAACCTCTTTGCAGGTTATAGCTTTAGTTAGACGTGCGCTTCCTAAACCTTTTGAGTGTTTGTGGTTGCATATCTTGTTAACAGCGCACTTTGTTCGTGGTCTTTTGAGTGTTTGTGGTTGCATATCTTGTTAACAGCGCACTTTGTTCGTGGTCTTTTGAGTGTTTGTGGTTGCATATCTTGTTAACAGCGCCCTTTGTTCGTGGTCTTTTGAGTGTTTGTGGTTGCATATCTTGTTAACAGCGCACTTTGTTCGTGGTCTTTTGAGTGTTTGTGGTTGCATATCTTGTTAACCGCGCACTTTGTTCGTGGTCTTTTGAGTGTTTGTGGTTGCATATCTTGTTAACAGTGCACTTTCTTCGTGGTCTTTTGAGCGTTTGTGGTTGCATATCTTGTTAACAGCGCACTTTGTTCGTGGTCTTTGTTCTCGCTGCTGACCACTTAGTTAAAATTAAATTTCAATTGCATATAGCAACTTTGTTGCAGTGAAGTACTGCTTTGATAACTCCTGTGTTTTGAAAGCTGTTTCTTTTGGGTACAAATTGGAACTAATTTGGTTTTGCTACAATAGCTACTATCGAGGACTTTATTGCAAATCTTGATGCGTCCTTGATGGAAACCCTTACTAAAGAGCAATTGATTGATTTGGCAGCTAATTATGAAGTTGAGCTCTCGTCAGAGAAAAAGCGCAAGAAGTCCACAGTAATATCTGCTCTGACTTCACGCTTAGTCGAGAAGGGAATTATTCCCAAACCAGAAAGTCCTGTAAAAGCGAAAGATCCTCCTGAGCAGCCCAGGACTCCTAAAGGCCCTGACCGCTCAAAACAGGATCATGAATTTCGTATGCAAGAGTTGGCTTTTTGCCAGGAGCAATTGCAGTTGCAAGCAAGAGAGCAAGAGCTGGCCTCTCAGCTTGAAATTGCCAGATTGCAGTTAGCCGCAAAAAATGAGGGTATTGAAATTCTAACAACGCTTGATGCAACATTTGATGTTTCTCGTAATATCAAATTAGTGCCGCCGTTTCTGGAAAAGGATGGTAGATAAATACTTTGTACATTTTGAGCGAGTTGCAACTACTCTTAAGTGGCCAAAAACAGTTTGGACACTTATGTTGCAATGCATTTTAGTTGGTAAAGCCCAAGAGGTATACTCCTCCTTGTCTCTCGAGCAATGCTCTGTTTACGAGTTGGTTAAAACGACTATTTTGCGAGCTTATGAGCTTGTGCCCGAGGCTTTTAGACAGCGCTTTCGAGCATACCTGTCAACACTCCTGTTTTTCCCGGGTTTCTCCCGTATTTCAAGGTCATCTCCCAGCACCCTCCCGTTTTGTTATTTCCCCGGAAAACTCCCGTAATTTGCATGGCCATCAAACTTTTTAAGGCGAGACACGGCAGGTGAAAACATCGTTTTTTCATGCACTGGTCAATTTCGAGATTTTGAGCTAGTCTGTTACCTTAGCATGTATTCTATCACACTACTACAACAAAAAAGTCCGATTTACACATTTAGGTGTTTATTTCATTATGTACTCGCGCCTGTATATTTATCCTAAATTCAGCAAAAGTTAGCATTCTAACCTTGCATGCACTCCCGCGACTGTGACCCAAAACATATCGTGTGTAGTACCGTTGGAAAGCTCTGTTTTTCCTGTTTTTCTATATGATCCATATATGGACACTTCCTTTGTATCAGCAACCAATCACGAAAGTTCAAAGACGAGTCTAGGCTGAGAACGGAATCTCATTGGCTGTCTTTCAAGGCTGTTTTCTCAAAACGAGTTTCCTCTCCCACTCTGAGCAAGGAAACTCCACTTCAGAAGCACTTACATACACCAAACTTTCTAGACTTATGCCTAACTATATTTCGAAGATATTAACAGAGGGGTTTGTTGATATATTATTCCTAGCCTAAAAACATGGCAAAAATCGATTTTTTAGGGCTATTGACATTATATTCTGATTTAGAGGATAACTAAAGTAGATATTCATAAATCCCTCTGTACATTTTTCAACATCTATTATCTGAACACAATGAAAACATAATTTTGAACCTGGCTGTATCCAATGTTCAGGTTTCTTGTTTTAAAATGTATGCAAATTAGCGCATATTTAATTAGATAATGCCTAATTTGCATATGTAAACATTAAATTACAGAAAACTTGTAATACATTTTTTTCTCATATTAATGTAAGTAATCAACTGGATAAGTTTCATAGTGATATCTGCTTGTTAAAAATGTTACCCTATTCACCTGTAGTGTCTCGCCTTAAAACATTTTTAAATCATTGATCCATTCAGATTGCCAGATTGTGTATGAAATACACCCTACACATACACGATCACTTAGTTTCAATTTCAACCGTTTTGTCATAAAACCTGGCAACCCAAAACCCAAATAAGGAAGCGGGTGCCAACTGTGCAGCGGAGTCTCGTCGTAAGCAAGCGGGCTAGTTGAATGGCCTACTCCAGAACTAGCTGTTGTGAAATTGTTGGGAATTTAATTGATTAACACATCAAATAAATTGAGTGTTGTTGATACACTGAACTTGTTCCCTCGGAACCAAATCTAACAGCAAGCAGCTTTGGAGTTTTAGAAGTAGGCGAAGTAGGCTGCAGGCAGGCAGCTGGTGGATACATAACTGGCATGCGTAAGGTAATGGTAAGGTAAAAGCAACGACCGAAATGTTGAAACACGTGTATGAAACGTATTAAATATGCAAACACAGATCCGGTATAAACACTGACCCCCCCCCCCCCCCCCCGAAAAAAAATCTCCCGTTTTTGTTAAGCTAAATGTTGACAGGTATGCTTTCGAGGTTACCGTAAAACCGATAGTCAAACTTTGGTGGAACTTGCCAGAGAAAAGGTGAGACTCTTTGATCGCTGGTGCGTAGCTCAGAATGTTGGCACTAAAGAACAGTTATGTGGTTTGATCCTCCTTGAGGAATTTAAAAATTGCTTGCCTGCCTCTGTTGCTACATATGTAATGAGCAGAAAGTAGTTGACCTCCATCAGGCTGCTGCTCTTGCAGATGAGTTTGTGTTAACACATCGGATAAGTTTTAGGGACCCAAGTCAACGTACACCTAGTTACAGAAGTTCTGCAACTCCAATAACACCGAGAAAAGCCTTTCGGAAGGAAGATGTGCACAGTAAAAGTTCTGAACAGTTGTGCTTTTACTGTAAAAGGCCTGGCCATGTCATTGCAGAATGCCTAGTACTTAAGAGGAAGACTGCAAAAACTGTGGGTTTGATCTCCTCAAATTGTAAGCCCAGTGGGCAGAAGCGATCTGGGTATGAACCCTTTATCAGCGATGGCTGTGTGTCAGTACCTGGCCAGCAGAAATGTTCTCCTGTGCGCATCTTAAGAGATACTGGTGCTGCACAGTCATTTGTTTTGGAAGGTGTCAGACAGGTCTGCTACAGGTAACCGTGTCTTAGTGAGAGGGATCAAAACAGGATTTACCTGTGTTCCACTGCATAGGGTCAACCTAAAGTCAACTTTAGTCTCTGGGACAGTGATTGTTGGGGTGTGTCGCTCTTTGCCAGTTAGCAACGTCCAGTTCGTTTTGGGTAATGACCTAGCAGGTAAGATTGTGTGGAGTGAGGTGTAGTGTAAGGGTGCGCATCTTAAGAGATACTAGACAGGTGATATTTTTGAGATATGTGCTTCCTAGAGGCATTTTTTAGTAAAAGTTGGGAACAGGACTTTTTAACATAATTAAGGTGTGCTGAATCCAACTAGCCCTGTTCCCAAGCTGAATTTTGAGTTTATGACCATCAAATTAGCATAAACAAAATGGTTGCCAAAATGGCGATTTTGGGCACTTTCATTGGGCGGATGTCATTATACCATGTAAATTAATTCATATTGTACACAGACATCTTCCTTGGCCAATAGATCAAGGATACAGGCTGTGAAAAAAAGAAAAAAAATCTAGTATTATGCCCATGTTAATTACCTGAAACATTTTTGAAAAATATAATTGTTAAAATTTTATAACTGAGCAGGCACACGGTATTTGACGAATGAGACTTATGTTTTTTGAGGGTCAAGAAACATGTGTAATGATGAAATGTAAAGTTTAAAATTGTGGCCTACTGGTTAGGTCTTCGGGCTTGAAACTAAAGGGTTGCCGGTTCGATCCCCGACCAGTAGGAAAAATGTGGGTGGTGGAAAGGTTGAAAGTCTCCCATGCCCACATCCACGGCTGAAGTGCCCTTGAGCAAGGCACCTAACCCCTCACTGCTCCCCGAGCATCACTGTAGCAAGGCAGCTCACTGCTCCAGGTTAATGTATGCTTCAATGTGTGACCTGTGTGTTCACTAATTCACGGATGGGATACATGCAGAGACCAAATTCCTTGTATACCCAAGTATACTTGGCCATAAAACCTGATTTACATTACATTTACATAATTGAAGCAAATTGGGTTGGTAATGTATGTAGTCTCTGAGTAAGTTACACAGGCCTTTACCCATTTCGGTAACACTTTACGGTAAGGGTACATTAATTATTTATGTATTACTTCATTCATTAATATCTAATTAATCATCAGGAATTTACTGAGTTCATAGTTTGTCATTTGTGACCTCATACATGAACACATTACTAAATTATTAGGTACGGTGGGCACATCATTATGAATTATGATTTGAACATAACTTTGGAGTTCTCTAAACACATGTCATTATTCACTACTTTATTTGAGGGGCCACAGACATGATGAATGCATGAGCAATTATCCTAAAATTCATGTAATCATGATGATCATGCTTAAGAAATCATAAATCATAATGATATACCCATCACACCTAATGCTTTAGTTGATGTGTTGTTCATACATGAGGTCATCATGAATGAGAGTATATGAATTCATGTAAATTCCTGATGATTCATAGGCTATAAAGGAATGAAGTAATGCATAAATCATGAATTAATTCATGCATGAATTCATGATAATTCATGTACCTTTACCATAAAGTGTTGCCCATATTTCTTCATAACATTTGTGTTAGTAAAATGATTGCATGTCCTGTGAATTAATAGCTAGATTAATAATTTTATAACTAGTTCAAGTTCAAGTTTAAGTTACTTTATTTGTACCCAGAGGTAGATTTTGTTTGCAGTATAGAATGCTTCAAGAGAATTTGCCAGAACAGGAGCACAGAGGATGCCATCTGCCCTGTCCCTCCTTGACAATAGCAACACCTATGTGAGAATGCTGTTCATTGACTTCAGTTCAGCATTTAACACCATTATCCCCTCCAAACTGATCACCAAACTCACTGTTTTCACTGAACTGGACATCAATACCTCCCTCTGAAACTAGATTCTGGACTTCCTAACCAACAGACCGCAGTCTGTTAGATTAGATAACCTCACCCACTCAACCCTCACCCTGAACACTGGCGTGTGCTGAGCCCTCCTCTTCTCCCTCTTCACCTACAACTGCATACCTGTATGTAACGGATGCCAGCTAGCTTAGCTGTGCTTGTGGAACGTTGGTAAACCTCACTCCCCGACGCCTCAAGAGTGCTGCTGGCATACAAGCCAGTAGCCTGGGCTATTGTCTCAATTGTTAGCACGCTCGCCTCCTGCTCCGAGGTGCTGCTGTTCGCGGGTTCGGGTCCGGGCGTGTGCAGGGCTGAATCGCGCAGGTTCAACACAACGCAGGTTACATTGGTGCCGTGACCCGGATCGGGAGTGAGGTTTAGGGGGGTGAGTGTAACGGATGCCAGCTAGTTTAGTTGTGCTTGTGGAACGTTGGTAAACCTCACTCCCCGACGCCTCAAGAGTGCTGCTGGCATGCGAGCCAGTAGACTGGGCTATTGGCTCAATTGTTAGCGCGCTCGCCTCCCGATCCGAGGTGCTGCTGTTTGCGGGTTTGAGTCCGGGCATGTGCAGGGCTGAATCGCGCAGGTTCAACACAACGCAGGTTACATGTACATGGCTCTAACACCATTGTCAAGTTTGCAGACAACACTACGGTGATTGCTCTCATCAGCAACAATAATGAGACAGCCTGCAGGGAGGAGGTCCAGCACCTAACATCGCGGAGCACCGACAACAACCTGGCTCTCAACACCAAGAGGACCAAAGACCTCATTGTGGACTTCAGGAAGTCAAAAAGCAAGCACACAAAGCCCCATCCTCATCAACAGGACTGAGGTGGAGCATGTCACCAGTTCATGTTTCTGGGTGTCCACATCTCTGTGGACCTCTCTTGGACCCTCAACACCTCTACCTTGATCAAGAAGGCTCACCAGCATCTCTTCTTCCTGAAGAGACTAAAGAACACAACCTCTTTCCTCAGATCCTTGTGAACTTCTAAACCTCTACTGCTGCACCATTGAGAGCATCCTCACCAACTGTGTCACAGTATGGTGGCAACTGCTCTGCCTCCGACTGGAAAGGACGGCAGAGGATGGTGAAAACTGCTCAGCGCATCACTGGTTCCTCACACCCCTCCATCAACGCCCCCCCCCCCCCCCGATGCCTCCTTGCCTGTGCCTGTTGAGGTGTCCATGTCGATGGCAACCTTCACAGGGACAAGGAGGCGAACATTTTGCCCCTATCCCACCCATAGTATTCTATTTATATTTATAAATGTACACACTTTATTACACTTACACATAGCAATATTCTACTGATATTTCTACGGTTGTTCATGATTAGTTCAAAGGAACTCCAATGATTTTAAACTCCAAACATGTGTCCACCCACCACGAAGAAGATGTTTACCAAGTCAGGCCAAACTCTTTGCCAAAGAGGACAGTAAACATAGTCAAGAGTATAATAAGGTGATAATAAGGCTAATTAGCATAATAATAGTTTTATTTTTTGCATTTTTATATTTTTTATAGCCTTTACCTTTTATTTATTGCCCACGGGAGATTTCTGAGATGCACAGATGTGAACAATATTAATTTATTTACATGGTATAATGATGCCCGTCCGAAGAAAGTGCCCAAAATCGCCATTTTGGCAGCCATTTTGTTTATGCTAATTAGATGGTCAAAAACTCAAAATTCTGCTTGGGAACAGGGCTAGTTGGATTCAGCACATGTTAATTATGATAAAAAGTCCTGTTCCCAAATTTTACTAAGAAATGCCTCTAGACCCTTATACAAGGACTTTTTCTTGAAATAGCACTTGTCTATACTGGTGCTGCACAGTCATTTGTTTTGGAAGGTGTGCTACCACTGTCAGACAGGTCTGCTACAGGTAACCGTGTCTTAGTGAGAGGGATCAAAACAGGATTTACCTGTGTTCCACTGCATAGGGTCAACCTAAAGTCAACTTTAGTCTCTGGGACAGTGATTGTTGGGGTGTGTCGCTCTTTGCCAGTTAGCAACGTCCAGTTCGTTTTGGGTAATGACCTAGCAGGTAAGATTGCAGATCCAATTGTATCGAAAAAAGGTTCAGTACTCGAAGCTTCAGAACTCTATGAGGACCTCTGCTGGTGAAAGTTAAGGATAGTAATGTGTCACGAAGTGTTTCAGACATTAGCCATGAATGTCTGAGTCGAAGATGAATAAATGTTGAGCATGAATTAATGGATAAATAAATAATGTCATAAATAGGCCTAACCCTGCATAAATACAAATGTAATTGCCTTCTCTACAAAAACAATAAAGGTAGTATTTTGGCTGTGAGCATTTCTTGTATTCGTAAACAAATACATCAATTTAGAAGGGAGATGAATAAAGAATGGCATGCACATTGCACACACATTTCTGTGATTATATTGAGTACGTAGCCTAGACCAATTGTAATCTGGGTTGTGTTGTAACTGTGCGATTCAGTCCTGCACACGCCTGGACTCGAACCCGCGAAACAGACGAACCTTAGAACGGGAGTCGAGCGTGCTGATAATTGAGCTAAAAGCCCGGGCTATAAGCTTTCGTGTCAGCAGCACTATAGACCGGTTTCAGGTCCCTAACAACCATCGTTAAGGACGAACTCGGAGGACAAGCAAACCCAGAGCCGTATAGCAATACATTGAGAGAAAGACGCAAGAAGGTTGAAAATTGTTAACTTTTGGCAGAGAAAAGCAGACGGAAATTCCCCTGTGTGGTACAGGAGACATTTCATTTTTTGTGATGTGTCCGTTCAAAGCTAAAAAAAATTAAAACGCCAATAAAGTAGGCAGGCCTAGGTGCTAGACATTTGGATACGAAGCATGCATTATGAAGCTATCAATACGAAGTTATGCCACAAATGTTATCTTCATGCTCAAGATGAAAAACTCAAGTCATGTAGGCTAAATACATAGGGTTGTGACGTTAACAAAGTGTTTTTTTATCATATTCCTCAGCATATCATTTTAATGAGAGACTTATGATCCATGAGAACGGAGGCTAACGTTAGCCTACATTTCACGCAAATGACAATATGTAGGGTAGCCTAAAGTTAAAGTTGACACTCCATTTGAGTTGTTTGTTTTAGAAAAGAAGACATGGGCTTGCAAGTAACGTTATTGCATAGGCCTAATATAAGGTAGCCTAGCTTATAGCTAATCCGTCATAGGCTCCTGTCCTGTCAGTTAACATCCAGCACAATGCCTTTTGTGCATTGTAACGTTATTTCAGTCAATCGTTCAATGTGTGGCCAGCATAGGCTACTTTATCAAAGTAATTATCCTTTGACCTCAGGGGGAAATTATTGTCCACCCCTGTCATTATGTACCCTTTGAGTAGGTAATGTTCTAACTAAATCTAAACTAATTGTTTCTGCAGTCGAAGCCCTAACGTTAACATTAGCTTAATCCTAACCTAACTTTACAGTGACTGGCCACATGTTTAGCCTACCTTCCGTAAAATCCGTTGCTTTTTCATAGGTAAATCCGCTACACCTCTAGATGAAAACAATCCAGACTCGGCTACACCCAAATATTTCGGCAATATGTTTTTATTCTTCATCTCATATCAAGTTCAGCCAGCTTGTTATATGCGCTGTCAGTGTAAACAACTAGTGCTTGTCCTCCGAGTTCGTTCTTGACTACGGTTGTTAGGGACCTGAAACCGGTCTATTGAGTCTGTTGGCTCTCCTTCTTCAACAACCCACAACGGCGCCCCCCGTGTCGCGCAACTTTAATGCTTTGAATTAAATTCCGAAGCAGTCACGTGGGTGTGTGTGAAACGAAGCTTCGGACGTCACTAATCACGTGATTATCACAAAACGAATCAAGCTCCGATACAAAGCTTCACTCCAAATTGGTTCGTGTCTTCGATACACGCTTCGAAGCAGGGGGTTCACGGGTAACATCACTAGTTAGGACCTTTCATTGAGGTCCGTAACAGTGGGCTGTACGCACAAAGGCTATCAAGCATACAGGTGTTCATCATATGGTGTGATTTTAGAGACAATTAAAGTGCTGCAGCAAGACAAATCAATGAGAGCTGATGCACATGCTAAGTTGGCTGGTCTTTACAAACAAGCAACGAAGGGGAAGACCTACTTTGGCCTTGTCAGCTGTGAGGTTCTTTTTGAGCCATGCGAAGAAGTGGCCAAAGTACTCCATCACAAGAGGGCGAAGGGAAGTACTCCATCACAAGAGGGCGAAGGGAAGTACTCCATCACAAGAGGGCGAAGGGAAGTACTCCATCACAAGAGGGCGAAGGGAAGTTCTCCATCACAAGAGGGCGAAGGGAAGTACTCCATCACAAGAGGGCGAAGGGAAGTACTCCATCACAAGAGGGCGAAGGGAAGTTCTCCATCACAAGAGGGCGAAGGGAAGTACTCCATCACAAGAGGGCGAAGGGAAGTACTCCATCACAAGAGGGCGAAGGGAAGTACTCCATCACAAGAGGGCGAAGGGAAGTACTCCATCACAAGAGGGCGAAGGGAAGTACTCCATCACAAGAGGGCGAATGCAGGGGGTGCCTTGGAGTGTGAAGACCTGATAAGAATGTGTGCACTGAGAGAAGATGCATGTGTGAAGACCTGATAAGAAAAGTGGAAATGTGTGCAGCACAGTATAACTTAAAGCAACACCAAAGAACTTTTCCTCTGTCGCACGCACTATTTGTTTATCCAGCACCATCACTACACACAAGTAGTGGAGAACATTGCACAGGGCATCAACAGTGGCAGCGGGAGTTCTTTGAGGCTGTGAACATTGTAACATCAGAGCTAGACCGTCGATTTGACCAGCCTGGAATGAAAATGGCTGCCAAGAGAGAGAAAACCATCACTGATGCTGCCAGTGGACTTTATTCAGGTCTGGATGACATTGCTCCCCACCTCCCTACCCAGATAGACAAGTCGCGCTTACACATGACATTGCTCCCCACCTCCCTACCCAGATAGACTAGTCGCGCTTACACATGACATTGCTCCCCACCTCCCTACCCAGATAGACAAGTCGCGCTTACACATGCAGCTCACGCTGTTGGGTAACCTTACCAAAGACAAGGGGCTCTAAACATCTACTGATATTGCAGAGTTTTTGGGCGGACTGCATCCTCAAACTAGTTGTTGAATGAGTTGGAGAATGTCATGGAGCTTTGTCTTTCGCTGCCTGTATCTGTTGCCTCTGCAGAGAGGTCGTTCTCCACACTCAGGCGGCTGAAAACCTGGTTGAGGAGTACAATGACTCAAAGAAGACTCAGACACCTGGCTTTGTTGCATGTCCATCAGGACATTTTTGATATGTTGGACATACGAGCTTTGATGAGCCTTTATTCAAAACACAGCAGAACGCAAGTCCACCTTTGGGATCATCAACTAAAAGTATATTAGCAGCTTTGACAGTTCAAAAGTGAAACATAAACTCTCTAATTCCAGTGTTTAATGTACTGTGTTGATGAGTTGATATGTAATTTATAGTTTTGACATTGATATGTCTTTAATGTGTGTTTATACTGTGTATGTTTTTTGCACTATGGAAATGAAGAGAGACATTAGCTCTCAGTTCTGTTTGCATTGATCCCTGTAAATGGTTATAATTGACATCTATATGATTTTGATGCAAATCTTTACTTTTGTAATTGATACAGTAAATGTTATTTGAACTGTGAACACTTGAAATGAAAAGACACTTTTGCCTGGCTATAGCTGTGGCAATCATGTTGACAGATATGATGCTTGTAAATGGTTGACCTCCATATAGCATACCTCTATCATATGATTTTGATGCATAACTTTGTGCTGGCACTTAGTTGAAATGTTTTAACATTTAAAAATTGTGTATAATTTTAGTGTTTAAATGATTTGACTGGTGCCTATACCAAATGCTGTGATAATAAATAGCTACTGATTGTTAATGTTTTGCTCATTGGTGGCTCTCATCACTTGGCTTTCTCAGATCAGCTGATGTGTGTTGTTATAAATATGGCTCGTGCTTTCAGCAGGAGTCTGACCTCACTGTTTATCCATGGCTTCTGATTAGGGAAAGTGGTAATCCGTTTGGGGGTGATGACGCTGTTGATGTTGGAGTTGATACAGTCCAGAACGGAGGAGGCGTATGAGTCAAAGTCCGTGTGGAGGTCATGGGTGGCCTGAGTTGCGAACACTCTCCAGTCAGTGTTTTCAAAACGCTGCTGAAGTGCCGAGTCAGCTCCCTCTGGCCATACTTTGACTGTCCTCACTGTGGGTTTCACACTTTGACCGTCCTCACTGTGGGTTTCACACGCTTGCTGAGTGCTGACTACTTGGGCAGTAGAAACACTGAGAGGTGATCTGAGTGTCCTAGGTGGGGGAGCGGAACTCCCTTACTAAATAAACTACATTTGTTGCACACTTGAAACAAAATGTCTTCACAGGTATGTTGAAGGTGGTTACATTAATTTCCATTCCAATATCTTCACACATCACATTTCCGTTCGCACTGCTACACTGCTTTTCTTTATCTCGTTTTTCCTGCTGTTTAGTTTTATCTTTTTCTACTCAACTACTTGAACTGCTCATATTTGAATGGCCAAAAAAAGGACAATTTGTGTGGGGTATATCACACATTCTCTTGGTGTTAGGGTAGCCTACTCTGCACATGTCATTGCCAGTGAGTGGAAACTTCAGTCATTTGCATTTATCATTATTCAACATCTGACACCAGGCACTACGCACCAAAGGGAAAATTATAATAAAAGAGAGAGACGTTGAACTTTAACGTCTATAATGTTGGTTTAGATCTTCATTCACTCATCTTTTTGGCAGAAAAATAAATAATCATGATCATGCTTATATAAATTATATAAATCATAATTCATAATAATGTGCCCACCGTACCTAATGCTTTAGTTGATGTGTTGTTCATGTATGAGGTCACAAATGACAGACTAGGAACTCGTGTCGATTCCCGATGATTCATAAGATATAAAGGAATGAAGTAATGCATAAATCATGAATTAACTCATTAACTAATTTATGTACTCTTACCGTAAAGTGTTCCCATTGGGGCTACACTGGCCACAGCGTATTGAATGCGTTTGGAAAGCTTGTGGATTCTGCGTTTGCTACAAATCTGACACCAGGCACTACGCTGATGCCTGCGCCAAAGGGGAAATTATAATAAAACAGAGAGACGTTGAACTTTAACGTCTATAATGTTGGTTTGGCTCTATATTGATTCACTCATCTGCCAAAATTGTTTTAAAAATTTTCAGAGCAAAAACGGATGCAATATTCTACAAAAAACTACAGAACTGATATTCATAAACGTTGGTGGAAAAGTGTAGCTAGGGTGAAGACAATACATTTTGAAGCTTATCCAAATCACTGAATGGATTGTGTGAATTCGGTTTCATGTTCATGAAAGCTGGCAACAATTTGGCCTTGGCCTCAAGACTGTGACAGTTTTTGCAATGATGTCATTAAAATAGCCTACACCCACTTCAGAAATTGCCACTGCTACTGTGTGTGTGTGCCACCCCTGAGGTATTGCCTGACTGAGGTAGTGTGTGTGTGTGAGATTCTGTGTGTGTGTGTGTGTGTGTGTGAGATTCTGTGTGTGTGTGTGTGTTTGTGTGTGTGAGATTCTGTGTGTGTGTGTGTGTGTGTGTGTGTGTGTGTGTGAGAAAGAGAGAGAGAGAGAGATTGTGTGTTTGTGAGGGGGGGTGTCACACCTGAGGTATTAAGCGCTTTCAGACATACGTGTAAGACCGGAGGTACTGCCGATGTTAAACGGTGGGGCCGTATATCTGAACGACATAACCGGTCATATGGAAGTCCGAATTCACCCGGTGTTTGTACTACTCCCCCCCTAGTATTTCCTCCGGACATTATGTAAATGTGCTGTGTCTGAACGAGGAGTAGAACATGCGGTTAAAATCACACCTAGTGAGAGGGCGTGTTGGTGACGTTTCTTTCGTGCGTCCATGTGGTTAGATCTGACATAAATGCCAGTAGTGTTATGATGGAGTGGCATAGTGCTGTCCAGGAAATAGTGCTGTCCAGGACATCACGGAGCTACTGTCCATGAGGGCATACAACATTTTGATAGGACACCTGAAGGGAACGTTAGAGACACGTTAGCCTACAACTGCATGGCAAGGACAAACAAATTCAGAAGACTGAATCATCATAAGCAGAAGGCGCTGAAAAGGCAGTAGCCTATAGCGACGTCGTTGACGACAATAACAGGAGTATTTAATAAATTGTTAGCCAACACTGTTTTCTGTTCATTGATAGCCTTCATGACCTGCTGAGCTCGCTGATATTTGTTGAGCATATATGCCTAGAGAAAATGAAAACGAAGAAAACCCAACTTTGTTCCAAGCTCCTTACGTAAATGCTACACATGGGGAAAGGATGCTTTTGGAAAAAATAAACCATGAAAAAACGAACAACTTCACTGTTAATTAATGTTAGTATTTTGTTTGTTGCTTAAAAACGTTGTATGAACTTGAAGGCTTGAGTTAGCCTACTGAATTGGCTGGTAGCCTACCATAAAGTTTGTGCATGCTCTCTCTCTCCAACGCAAACCAGATTTGGGGTTCTATAGCTAATTCTGGTACATAACGTTGAAAACAGATAAATGTGTTTATTTGAAGCACACATACAAATACTGTAGGCTAGGTCAATTTCAAGTGGGCACTTACGTGACTAGCCTACTTCAAGTATTAGCCTATGCAATAGATTTCTCTTCTTTAGCCTACATAATGCATAGGCTACATTTTGTAAACAAAAAGCAGCTGTGACAGGCAGCGGCCGCATATATTCTGCGTCATGTCTGTGAACTCTACAAGCCCCCACCCCTCACTCGACAACCACACGGAGGTTGTAATGTGCGTGTATGTCGTTCACACATACGTCCGTGTAAGGTCAGTATTAGGTCCGCAGTTTAGCATCATATCTGAATCATCCGAAGGGTAGGACCTCCGTTTGACAAACCTCCTCATATACTCCGGAGGTTATATCTGAAAGCGCTTATTGCCTGACTAAGGTAGTGTGTGTGTGTGTGTGTGTGTGTGTGTGTGTGGGAGAGAGAGAGAGAGAGAGAGAGAGAGAGAGAGAGAGAGAGAGAGAGAGAGAGAGATTGTGTGTGTGAGAAAGAGAGAGAGAGAGAGATTGTGTGTGTGTGTGTGAGGGGGGGTGTCACACCTGAGGTATTGCCTGATGTTCTGGGCTTGAATCTGGAGGAGGAACTGATCCAGTCTGTCTGGAGTTTCAGCAGTGGAATTTACCGGAGACGGATGTCCGAACCAGCCTGGGGGGGGGGGGGTAGAGAGATGGAGGGACGGGAGGAGGAGGGGGGTAGAGGAATAGGGAGGAGAGAGGGATGGAAAGAGAGAGGGAGAGAGAGGGGGAGGGACATATAGAGGGGTAGGGAGAGAGAGGGGGAGGGTGAAAATAGAGAGGAGAGAGATGGAGGGAGAGAGAGAGGGGGGGAGGGACAAATAGGAAAATTCCAACCGTGCAGTGAAGCAGATCTATTCGTAGATGTGACACAAACTCCATCATTCTAAGTAACAATAAAACTCTTGGAGGCTGTAGTTCTACGAGTCTTACTGGAGTCTTACTGGGTGCACGTTCTGAACACACTGATATTCGATGATTTAAATAAAGTAAATATTTATAAAGATTTACAGAGTAAAGCTGACATCACAAGGTCACCACAGGCTGGAACTAACAGACAGCCAGGTCAGTCTAAAGATGTTCACTGGAACAGCAGTTTTTTAGATCAAGTAAGCGATCACTAAGATTTCAGACTTAGAGCCCAGTGTCAAGGTGTTTGGGTGATTCTTCAATTAAGGGAAATGTTATGTCCCCAAGTTATAAATTCATGTTAGAAATGCTATATTACAACATAAATAGCTTAGTTATTTCAAATGATGTTTATTGCAAGACCAAAAAAGTTATATACTAAAATCATTCTGATTTCTATTTTTAAAGCTGTTTTCAGCACCAATATTTGGCTACTCAGGCCTTGTCCCCAACCCATACTTTAAAAATGTAAAACTTATCTGCTTTTTATATGTATTTAAAACTTTAAAACGTATCTGCTTTTTATATGTATTTAAAACTTTAAAAACGTATCTGCTTTTTATATGTATTTAAAACTTTAAAACGTATCTGCTCTTTATATGTAAAGTAAATGTTGTACTAGGGTTGGGCCGATGGGTGATCGCAGCAACCATCGTGATGCCACGCCCCCACAAGCCAGACATGTAGTAATTCTACAGACCCTGCTTTAGGTTACAGCCCTGATGCGCCAAATGCACTCTTCTTCACCATGTTAAAAGAAACAATTTCTTCCAATAGTTTCATGATCAGAAGACCTCCGTCCTTCACTGTTGGCTTGAATTTCGTGCATTTGGTTAAAGCCCCAGACAGCAGTGGAGTGGTAATTACAATGTCAATTACAATGTGCCCATTATTTTTTTATTGATGTCATTACCAAAACACTATGTCATTAGCAGAACAGCATGTCATAACTATGTTAACTAATGTAGTAAAAGTACTTTAGAAATGAAGAGTTTGGTTCCAAAACACTACACAATTGTGCTCATAAGATTATGAACCCATGCTAAAGTTTACTAAAAAGAGGAATAAAGAAATCATATTTTGGAAATGGATCTTAATGCCTTAGTTTTAAAAACATGAGAAAAAATCCAACCTTTTAGGACACCAATTGTCTTTGTGAATGAATAATGTATCGTAAATAAATAAATGTTCTTCCTTAAAATATAGGGAACATAAGTAATGTTAAATTCCCATAGAGATAGGCAGATTTTTTTTAAGGCCAGTTATTTCATAGATCCATGATACTATGCATCCTGATAAAGTTCCCTTGGCCTTTGGAATTAAAAAAAAAATAGCCCCAAATCATCACATTTGGCATGGTTTTATTTAAAATAAAATATGTTTAAACAAATAAACATATTTAATAAATAAACAAATTTTAAATAAACTTATTTTTTATGACTTATTTTAAAAAAAGTTATGAGAGGAAAATATTTTTATTTGGTGTGAAACACACGCATACCTGTTTTTATGCTTTTCATTTGTTTTATAATTTGTATTAATATTTATTTTATCATTATTTTATTTATAAGCTAAGGTTCCTAGCACAGGTGTCTAAAACTAGATAAAAAAACTTGCACTTTCTGTTTGCAGTTTTGTGTGGTATTTGAAAAAAAGAACATTCCATTTTCAGAAATAGCCGGCCCTCCAATCAGATGACGTTGGCAGAATTGGCCCCCAGCTCATTTGAGTTTGAGACCCCTGAGTTAGCCTAATAGCTGGTTTGATTTGCATTGAGAGATGATCTTATGGAAAGTATACGCCAATCTCTATGGTGAAGGGTATGTATATGTATATATCTTCACATCAAAGTATGGAAACTTGGTCTTGGCATAATTTAAACAAAATTATTCCTAATTTTATTTATCACATTTTAAGATGGCAAAACCGCCCCCAACCTATTGTGTTTTCTGAATGTGTGTGTGTGTGAGAGAGATGTTGTTATGTATGGTCCAAAATCCGTGACCACTGGCATCTGCCATATCTGTGGCACATCGACATAGTAGGCCTACATCACAGACTAGCCTCAGCTACCTCATCGATCTGAATGTTGTCATTCAACTCCACGAATGGCCCCGAACCAAGCCCCCAGCCCATGCACCACAAACTAGTTTCTCGCGGTGCAAAGAACTCTCCACGCGGATAGCAAACAAATACGGTAAGCACAATCACTCGCTTTCCCTCACACACACACACACACACACACAATCAGATAAATGTAGCCTACCTATGATGAAGCCTGTGAGGAAAATCGCCGCTAAAACGACGAAGCGACAGATGATCCATCTGACATGACCACTCTCGCGACCCATGTTCACAACCCTCGAGCTCTGTCGTAAGTCTGAAGAGGTGTCCGAGATCGGAATGTGGGACGGGATGAGGGGGCGATACCATGCCATGCACGCGCGCGCAGACACACACACACACACAAGCCATAAAAAGCAGAGGAGAGAAGGGAACAGGTTTTGAAAAAAATCCCCTGAGCGGTGATCTCGGCAAATCAAGAAATGAGTATAAACAGTTATACTTTTGTAGGTGCCACCCAGAAAAAAAAATGAAAAAATATTTTTCTTGCTTTTCCAGATCTACTTAGCTGTAATAATATCTTTTTATTTTTCAAATGACTCGCCCATTTTTATTGTACGAGCCTCATAAAAAAATAAGGATAAAAAAATAAGGGTGGCAGAATTTAGCATTGGATTTTCTTACTTGCCTAAACTAAACACTAGGCTACATCTCAATAATGCCTTTAGTCACATGCTTCAAATTTAGTGCCAATGTTTACTTGGACTTAATGTAGGACCAGGGTTGGGTAGTAACGGATTACATGTAATCTGGATTATGTAATCAGATTACAAAAATCAAGTAACTATAATCAGCCCAGATTACAATAAAAAAAATTGTGTAATTAGATTACAGTTACATTGTTGGGGATTACCTGATTACATTTTATCATGCAAATAATGCAACTTTTTTAGGATAGCCTACCTATCTTTTAATTTGACAGGCAGTTCATTCGAATGTTCACTTTTTAGACTTTTTTAAGATATAATTACAGTAAGAACAAAATTATTCATTCCCATGGCAAATATTGATTTTCTCTTGACCAATATGTTTGTTCTTAATTAAAAATGACAATCGCACATGCCAAAAGGTTGCAAGACAATGTGGTAAAAATATGGAATAAAAAAAAGTGTTTTTATCTTTAACATTTTTATTTGTTTGATTATTTGCCATCACTTTGGCCTTGTGCTCACTTTTTTGATGGATTGAGGTCCGCTCTAAAATGTTGATATTGTTCTCTGTTAACCATTACTTGCCTTGCTTGGCTGTATGTTTTGGATCATTGTGTGGCTTAATGTTCAAATGCTACTGTCAGGGTTATGCAGAAGGACCCAAATGCAAGACTCCACCAGGCAGGATTACAAACAAAAACAATTTAATTCTTAACACAAACATTCAAAGACTTACTTACATACATACATACAAACAGGACTTGGGCTAGACAAGGTGAAACAGAGAGACGATCCGACAGGGAACAGAGAAACAGGAGGGTAGAAATACACATAGCAATTAACAGAAAGACAGAGGACTGGATGAAACCAACGAGACAATAACAGGGAACAGGTGAGGAGGCAGAAATGGAGGGAAAACAAACAAGACAGGAAGCACAGACCAAATAAGGAGATGGGGCGGAGACAAAGACAGGTGACAGGCAGGGAACACAGGACAATACACAAAATGGCCACCAGGGTGGCACAAACTCCAACAGTCCGGGCCAGATCCTGACAGCTACCTTTTGGGGCAGCCATGGCCTACTGGTTAGGGCTTCGGCCTTTGGGCTTGCCGGTTTGACTTCACTAATTCACGGATTGGGATAAGTGCAGAGACCATGCCCCTCACGGTATCAAAAGATATACTTACTTACTAACTTACATACTATTGGGGCAGGTCTCTTGGCACACTGCCTGATCTTTTCCTCCTAATTTTAGTGTTACCGTTTACTTTGAGAAAGTCACCAGGTCCCGCTGGTTGAAAAACATCCCAAAATAATCATTTTCTCACCCCCACAATTGAAACGGGCATGGTGTCATTTGGGTTTAATGCTTCCCTTTTTTATACCAATCTCAGGCCATGTCCCTGGGTCAAAAAAATCCAGCGAAAGCTAAATTCTTTGTCCAGGTGTGCCCTTATCAAGGTTAAACTGAGTTGTGCATGTTTGGAGAAGAGCAGAGAAAAATAGAATGAGAATTCTTTCACCAATTCTGTGGTGCTGTCTTTTACTTAATGGTCATATTAATTGAAGTAATCTAAAGTAATCCTAAAGTAATCAGATTACGTTACATGTTTTTGGCAATCCAACTGATTACGTTACTGATTACAAAAATTGCCATGTAATTTGTAGTCAGTAATGGATTACATTTCAAAGTAATCTGACCCAACCCTGTGTAGGACTGATGTGATTTTGGAGGTCAAAGGTCAAAATTCAAGGTCACTGTAGGCTATGTCAACAGTCCAATGCTTGTGAATGAGATACCTCAAGAATGCCTCAAGGTACATGGTTTAAAGTTAGTATGAATGTTGAAGTAGACTCGAAGATGATCTGATAAGATTTTAGTGGTAAAAGTCAAGGTCCAAGGCCACTGTAACCATAAAATTCCCATTCTTGTGAATGCTATATCTCAAGAATATACATAAAGAATATAGAGAATTGTTTGGGGAATTGCATTTAGTTGCATAAATTAGCATTTTTGGGACATTAGTCAACTATTGAAGTTAATCTCAAATTTCTATAATTTACAATGTTTGAATGTACAGTTCATTCATGCAGTAGTGACCTCAGTCAGCTTAACTGTTTGGTTGAGCATGTGTTTTAAAAAATATATATTTTCTATCAGATTTAGTAGCCTATATTTTTCTATGGAAATGAATATGTGTGTTCTATGAATTCATGAACGCTTATGTTTTTCAACCATGCACACTGAAATGATGTGGCCAAAACATTGTAAGGCTACCTGGCATTTTGTACTTTAAGCAACAGTATTATAGTATAAATACTATATATTTTTGCAAACAACAAAAACAGAAAGGATGGAGACAGCAAAGCTAGAGATTGGGCAGGAACAAGGTCAATTGGTAGATATACTTGTCAAAACGTTAGGACACGGTATACTAAAAGTAAGCCAAAGGTAAATGTAGCCTTTTTAGGGCTGTGTAAAGTTGACCAAATTACTGTAATATAGGCTGTTAGGCATGAATAAAGTAGGCTGCTTTGTTGCTACAACCCTTCCGACGTTAATGGGGACGATGTTGACATTTTCCCGTATTTTGGGTGAGAAACCCGAGGCATCTCCCTTATTTTCAATGTTCAATGTTGACAGCTATGGAACGAAAGAGAACATAATATGGTGCCAGAAATCACATTCCCTCTAGAACCTTTGCTAGTGCCTAGATGTCCCTCAGTCTCCATTGAGTCTCTACGAAAGCCGCAGCGCGAGGCCTTCATCTTGCTACTCTACAAGAAAGAAGGAAATGAGGGGTAAACGTGGTGTGCAGAGGGGTGCCCGAAGTGTGAAGACTGAGACTGAGAAACAAAACACACGTTCGACTTAAATAACTCTTGAACGGTTTTGTTCAGAGGAGATGTATGTTGCTAGTGACAAAAAATTAACTTTCAGTGTTTTACGATGTCTTTGTCATGGGGAAGTGTTTTCCCCCATGCATTTATTCTAGGCTACTGTCAGTGACTGCCGTGAGAGAAGCGGGTTCTGTACGTGTTTCGTTCATGTCAGTGACTGCCGCGAGAGAAGCGGGGTCTGTGTTGTGTTGTGTTGCGTTAATTTATTTTCATTGGGCATACCGTGCCGTGCCGTCCACAGCTCTTCAGTTCCGACAAAGCCGAAATTACTCCTTTTGAAACAATGAGTGCAGGCTGCACGTTTGTATGGTTATATTGCTTGACAGGGGGGGTGGGGGATCCCAAGCAGCTTCCAGCCATAAGGCTACTTTGAGAACATTTCCTAATTCACCCGACACTAATATTCAAAATGTTGAAAACTATTTCGGCATAGCCTATAAGCAGTTTAATTAAATGTAATGTTAGTTGTAAACAAACAGGCTACTTGGTGAGGCTTGGCCTCACAGATGCGCTCGTGCCTTAGATGGCAAGAAAAATCTTCACGATATAGGCCTATTAACTGACCGCCCGATTCACGTTGGCTGGGGGGCCATCAGACATTTGTTCCCAGTTAATCCGGCCCTGCCCCCAACAAATCACACCTTCCCACCAGCTGTGACAGCTTAAAAGAAGTCGAGAGGACTCCTAACTCACAGACCTATTCACAAACCGGTTTTGTGGCATTTCACCTGTTTTGAAATCCTATGCGGCTGCAGGAGCTTCCAATCGTGAGGAAGCAATTTTTCATTGTAGGCATAACTAACATACAAATAACGCCACCAACAACCAAAACTAGGCTACTCATTGTCAACATGTAAATTAAATGTAACATTATTGTGAATCAAATTAAAATGTTCTCTTTTGCAAACGTAGGCATAGGCATAGTAACAGATTAATTTAATAATGTTACAAATATACTACATCAATCCGTATTTTTCATTAGGCTACTAGGCTATTTGTTTTGCCTTACTCTTGATTCATTTAGGCTAGGCCTTTTTATTCAGTTATTCATCATCTTCCATCCTTGTGTAGCGCACGCATTCTCAGACCTGTCACCTGCCACTCATCGTAAGGGAGGTGTTTGGAATCATTCCCGCGTTACAATCATCAGCCAATCAAGGTGGTCACTTCAGTGAAGCTCGTGCATGAGTAATAACGTCATCCATAGCAACGAAGACTCACTCACTCTTAGTCAAAGATTCTAGAGCGCTCAGCTCCAGAATCTGTTCAGGAGTTGTCATTTTCCCTTACTAAGAGTAGCCTAGGCTAGGTCTGAAAGGCTTTGTGAATAACGTAATAAGAGAAACTCTTAGCTAAAATCTTTTATTGCTATTTAGGAGTAGCCTACTCCTAGTGGTAAGATAAAAGGCTTTGTGAATATGGCCCCTGGTGTCTAACCCAATGCATAGCCCATTTACACAAAATAATGGTCGAATATTAGGCTACTGATGATCATTGTTATTCAAGAACATGCAGTGCGCGTAGGGCACAAAAAACATCTTGCTCGTAAAAAATCATCATACCGCACATTTTGGCAGGTCTGTTATTTAACCTACTTACTGTAGCTGCGCAAACCACAGGCCTTTATTTTGGGCAAGCCTGCATTTGAGGCAGGCTTCTGTTGAAGAATTTTATATAAAGCCTGCGCTAACAGTAATCCTCCTGCCCCCGATACCACAGCTGTGGATATGTGTGGAATGTTCAGGTAATAACACAATCCAATGTGTGTCTCAATTGTCCCCCGCTGACCACCTCACACATTTCTCTAGATTTTGCAACGACCTTACATGACACAATGCCATAAAATATGCCAGTTTTTAGGACACAGAATAATGTTTGTAATGATACCAGTTAGGCCTACGTTTAACAGTAACATAAGTGTAATGAGCTATTCATTGTCGAAGGTGCATGGTGAAGTGAAATTCTTACTTTGGAAAACAAACATTTGCCGATATCATTGGATGGGGGATATGCCTACTTGTTTATTTTTACGTAGCCTACAATGGCCAGTTCAGACAAAGCCAAAATTACTCCTTTTGAAACAATGAGTGCAGGCTGTGCATTTGTATGGTTAGCCTATATTGCTTCACTTAAATCCCAGAGAGTAGGCTACCGCACCCCACAGTGATGGGCCTAGCAGTCTTACGCGTTCAGTGTGGGGTATAAACAAGCTGAGAATTTAGCGGTGTCACGTCTGCCTGTCACAGACGTGGGGAGCTCTTTGAAGCTTGGGATAATGTGGTACAGTTACTACAGTAACAGTATTTTATTTTACTTCTTATGGAATATATTTTTTTCACTTTTATAAAGGCTTTGTTTGAATGCTGTTGGAACAAATAGTAGTTGATTATAAAGGCAACTTTCTGTTGCAATATTCTGTGTGTGTGTTCTGGACTGCAAGTAACTTGTTAAGCCAGTGGTTCTCAAACTTTTTCTTTCATTCCCCACTTTGATCAAGGGGGCATTGCCTGATGATAGTGGAGATAACGTGTTATCCCGAGGCCTTTGCAAGTCAGCATCTCCGACGGTAGTCTACCCTATTAAAAATATATGTTTTCGATGTCCCAAACGGAGAGCCATACTTTATTGTTTTTAACAATCTCTATGCTACTCACCAAAATGTAGGCATGGGAACATGATGAAGTATCCGACTGTCATGTGTTAAATTATTGTGATTACGAGCCAGTGGTTTTCAAACATTATGCGTGACTCGGACATCTAACAAAATGCAACAGGCTCATATCGTCCTCGCATTCGCAAAATGAGGACCAGTGTTTTGTCCAATTGCAAATTGCTATTCGTTTTAACGAATTTTTCTGATAGTATGAAGTACTTTTTGTATAGGCTACTATCTTAATCTTGGAATATGGGGAGGGAAGTGGCAGTGTTTTTTTGCGAGTCTGCAGAAGTCAGCCAAATATGAATGTAATTCTGCGGCATAAAGCAGATGTATTTGTTTATTGTACAGAAAAATAAAAATGACATGTTAAGCAGTCAATTGACTACATTGCAGTCAAGAAGTAGGGCAAATTAATTTACGAAACTAAAACGTGGGTCATAGTTGTCTAAGCCTCTATTGCGTAGCCTGTTAAAAACGCAGAAGCCTACCCAAGGCTACAGATTAATTCTGAACAGTTATTTCTCTACTGGCTCAATTATCACACAAGACACTGTTTTGATTTGTGTAGTTGCGTTACCCCCAACACTGACAGTAACGTAGACAGCAAATTAAAGCCTGTGTTGCAGGTTAACCACCACTGTTGATTAATGGGTACATAAAGCACTCAATATATGTATATAATTTTTAAAAATGTCTCCAAATGGTGTTAAATGCCAGTTTTTGTTGTTTTTAGCATTAGCGGGGTTTTTTTACGCAATTCGGTGATGACGTCACTTTGGGGACTACATGATCTGCGCTTCATTCATTTCAATGCATTTCAATGGACATCGCGGTTACACTTTCAACATAAAGTTTGTATATTTACACTTCGAATTTCGTCACAGCATTTATATCACAGCTACCCTATGATCTACCAATGGTAATAAAGGTGCCTGATATCAGTTTAGTCATTTTTTCTGAATTTCGGGAGGTCTTGTTTTGGAGGGTATGTTTTACATTCATTCCTATGGGAAACGGTGGCGGTTACACTTTCAACATAAAGTTTGTATATTTACACTTCGAATTTCGTCACAGCATTTATATGACAACGACCCTATGGTCTAACAAAGATAACAATGTCTTCCGATTTTAGTTTAATGCAATTTTCTGAATTTGAGAGGCCTCGTTATGAGGCTACATAATGCACCTATTCAGTTCAATGCATTATGCTTATAACGTTACGACACTTTTTTTGTTACTGTCAGTGAACAGCACCGAGTGAAAGTCAACATTTTCTTTATATCTAGTGATAGTGATCATGTCGTTAGTTCAGATAAGTAGGCTACCGGGCAGACTTAGTCAGAAGATCAGAATATAAAGCATCATGATAGCTAGCTATGGGCTAACGTTCCAGTCCCACCTGTGAGCCACCCCTGTTGTTGCAAACTTAGCTTCTAGCCGCCGATTAGGCTGGTCGTGTCTTCAGCATGAATATTTTCGATAACTACTGCTCGTGATTGATTGCCATTGACATCGTCAGGGTACGGCTTACCAAAGAGGGAGATAATATGGGCAAGTCGCAGTTTTGCAGGTGCTTGTGTGGGCTGTGCCGTCCCGATGGAAACTGTGGTGGAGAGCTGCAGTAACTAGGGAAGCGAGTGCATTTTGGCCGCTGGTCGAGGAGCTCCACAGTGACCAGCATATGACATGATCTATCTAGCTATCTATCTACCTGTCTATATACATATCTAGGGTTAGGAAAACAGAAGGCCAGGAAAGCAGCAGGACCAGATCAGCTTTCCCCAGCTGTTTTCAGACACTGTGCAGGTCAACTGGCACCTGTCTTCACTGACATTTTCAACACTTCTCTGCAGCAGTGTGTAGTTCCACAGTGTTTTAAAGCCTCTACCATCATTCCGGTCCCGAAGACAACAAAAACAACTGGGCTCAACGACTTCAGGCCCGTTGCCCTCACTTCAGTGGCTATGAAGGTGTTTGAACGTGTGGTACTCTCCCATCTGCAAACCACAGTATCACCACTAATGGATCCCTACCAGTTTGCCTACCAGTCTAACAGATATGTGGAAGATGCCATCAACCTAGGAGTTAACTCTATACTGCAACACCTGGAGTCAAGCAACACCTATGCACGCATGATGTTCATTGACTTTAGCTCTGCCTTTAACACCATTGATCCACTCATCCTCTTCTCTAGGTTACAAGCCATGAACATCAACTCAGCTCTGTCACTGGATACTGGACTTCCTGAGGAATAGAATTCAATCAGTCAAGGTCAGTGTTGTATAAAGTACTAAAAAGCAATACTTGAGTGAAAGTACAAGTATCGTACTAGAAAAAGATTTTGGTAGAAGTAAAAGTTACCTTTTAGAATAGTACCTAGGTAAAAGTCTTAAAGTATCTGATGTATACTGTACTTAAGTATCAAAAGTAATTTTCTGATATTTAATGTGCTTAAGTATTTGAAGTAAAAGTAAAAAGTAAAAAGCAAGCGGTTTTATTTTGAATTGTTATTGTGAACTTTATTTTGGCTTTCTTATAGTAAAGCATAAAGCATATTCAGGGTTCCCATATCTTATTTCAAAGAAAAAAACAGAAACAGAAATGGCACTTTTGCATGAACTTCAGGTAAAAATGAAAAGTAAATAACTTATTTCTTTCAAAAAAATGACCTGCTGGTAGGGAGAGCATTTTGGTCATGTGGTATGAGCATTTCTAGGGCTTACTCCCCTGGTCACCATCTCACTCTCTCACACACACACACACACACACACACACACACACAGGCCACCTATGTCCAGCAGCTACTAATATGCCAGTCATTAGTTGAAACTGAAAATGTCTGTTCATCTTCAAAAGAAGCTGGTTTTCAAAGTTGCCAGAATTCAGTGCCCGGGTAGCCTGACGAGCCAGACCCACATTAAAATGTAATTTGCTGCCGCTAGGGTGCGTCTAGATTTCTAGGCTAGTGCCCGGGAGTTTCAGGCCCAAGACCGGCCCACGTTCTCCATATAGTGGAAATTGGATAAATGAAGCAACATTTCAGCTCTTACTTTCCTGTAGTTTTGATTAGTACCATGGTTCAACAAATGTGTAAAGGTTATATAATAATTCACTTCAACTGAGAAGTTAACAAAAAATATTCCACTATTCCACAAGTTAACAAAAACTGAAAGAAAGAAAGAAAGCCTTTGAAATGTAGCCTATCCCACGCCTCCACAAAGAGGCATATTGAACTAATATTTAGGCTACATGTTTTTTGCATGGCTATATTGTTGTTTGGTGATTTAGCCTACTCCTTTAGGCTACTACACCCTCTTCTGAGCAAACAAGGCATATAGGTTTATCATGTAGGGTAATTGCTCTTTCTTACATTAAATAACTTTAATTTATCCTCTCTACTTGTCCCTGTAGTCATGGCCTCCTCATCACTAATTTCGGGCTCATCATTTTCAGTGGTCGACTGGTTGATCTGCTGCTCAGTCTCTCCTGGCCTCTTTCTACCCTCCATCCTTCCTGACGCTTGTCTACTGTAGGGCCGGCTCGGCTATCCGTATCTGAGAAAACTTTTTGGAAAAGACCCAACCAAATCTTTTTGAGAGGGGAGAACTCCCTCACGTAGGCTACAACCCATGCAGAGGCATTGCATTGGTGTCATGCACATAATGCGGAACGTGTCCTACTTTAAGAAAAGATAGACTAACGTGACAAATGTCAATATTTTTTTCCTCGACCGGCCCAAAAGTGAAGCGGCCCACCGGGAATTCTCCCGATTCTCCTGATTACCCAGTGTGTTTTCAGCTTACAGAAAGCTGCCAATGTACAGAAACATTTCTTGCAAATACGGCCACGGGTGTATGACGTACTCTTCACCACTACCCTGTTCACCGAGTTCACCACTATCGTCGGGGTGGTCATCTATGATAACGGGAGGTCCTGCAGTAGGTGCTCGTGCTTCCATGGCGGTTTCAGTTGTGCGTCCTCCTCCTTTAGCAACAAACGCGCTGAAATAGAGCGCGCAGCGTGCGTAATGCAATCTAGGAGCAGTGATTCGCCAAACCTCCCTTATTGCAGTCGCACACATCTTCTAATTCTATCTTTTAGTAACGAGTAACGAAGATGCTTAGTGGAAATATAACGGAGTAAAAGTATACATTTTATCTAGGAAATGTAGTGGAGTAAAAGTGAAAGTTGACATAAATTTAAATAGCGAAGTAAAGTACAGATACGTGAAATTTCTACTTAAGTACAGTAACGAAGTATTTGTACTCCGTTACATTACAACACTGGTCAAGGTTAACAATACAACATCATGCCCTCTGACCCTCAACACTGGAACACATACTGAAAATAAGCTCCATCTTAACACCTCAAAAACCAAAGAAATGGTTGTGGACATGAGAAGGTGGCCTAACACCAAAGCCCCGTCTATTATAGGTGAACAGCCTATAACCTTGACTGACTCCTTTAAATTTCTTGGCTCACATATCAGCCATACTTTTGAAATGGGACATTAACACCACCCACATTAACAAAAAGGCGAATCAGAGACTTTATTTCCTAAGACAACTGAAAAAGTTTCATGTCAACAAAACCCTTTTGCTGCTCTTCTACAAATCCATCATTGAAAGCTTTATTTCATCTTCAATCACCGTCTGGTATGGGAGCTCTGACTGTCGCACCACGAGGAAATTAGAGAGAGTTGTCACCAAAGCCTCCAACATCACTGGTTGTGACCCATCAGTCCACTCTCTGTATGCTGAACGCAGCTTGAACCGAGCAACCAAGATCATCAGGGACGCCTCGCATCCGAGCCATGATCTCTTCCAACTTCTGCCCTCTGGAAGACGCTATAGATCTCTAAAGACAGGAACAACGCGCTTCAACAACAGCTTCTACCCTTCAGCAGTTAGACTCCTGAACTCCTGAAGATTTGCAACTCTACTTATTTATTTATATTTATTTAATTTATCCCCTCCCGCTATTATCAATTTCAAGAGGTGAAAATCACTAGATCGAAACATGTCAAGGCTTTTATGTATTTTTCCAGAGTATTAGGAAAGGAAAAGTTTACGCTAGTATGAAAGATAAAGTTTATAACATAACGGTAAATTTGCCTAATCTGTTCTGATTACATAACGTTATTACTGTCAACTGGGGTGACTTCGGACACAAAAAATAAGAAAAAAATTGGAATTTATTTACAAACCTGACAAAAAATTGGCAAGTGGGCTATGCGACTCTGACTGATGATTGCATTCAGGAAGCATTGCACCATGTCAACAGCGGTCTACACCACGTTAGTTTCAGGTTTTTTAATTAAAAATGAAGACGATCTATTCTTAATAATTGCTTCAATCATCGGAGAGGCAAACTACTTACGAATTTGCAAAAAAAAAACATTCCTTTTCTATAAAACCTTGGTCTGGCATAGTATTTCACGTTGTTAATCTGGCTTGTGTTGAACAGAAAATTGGTTGCTACGGAAACATGATGTCACACTTTAGTACTCTATAAGCTGAAAGGTTATTGTTCTAAAAGTAACAAAATTATATAATAAATATAATGTCCCTTGTCTAATGGAGTTCTATGATAGTGAGCCTATGGTAATGACCACATTTTAGGGTTGGAGGTGACAAGAGTGATGTTCAATGGTGTCGTGGTTCATTGGTTACAACTAACATTTTGTAGATCAGTGGTCATACCATGGTTGGCTGGCTTCCCCAACGACCAAGAGCGCATGAAAAGATGGATGACAATGGTCAGCCGTCAAAACATGCAAATGACAGGGACCAGCAACAATCAAAAACTACCTTACAAAAAAAGTACCCTTACATTGAAGATGACAGTAGGTGCGAATAAGGCAACTTAAAATGGAGAAGAGAGCAAGAGAGGGCTCTTGCACAGCAAAAAAGAATGAATTTGGCGCTAAGAAAGAGGAACAATTTAGTTAATCAGAAGTTCAAACAAATGTTTAACAGAGACCAAATGACAGCCCTTGGACAGGAAAAGAAGAGAGGAATACGGTGGGGAGAGGAGACAATTAAAAAAGCAAATAAGATTTACCGCTGGCACCGCCGGTTATAAAACCCTCCAGCAAATGCAAATTCCACTGCCTAATATCCGCACGCTGCAAAGGAGGATGCAACATGTAAAGCTGGAGCCGGGAGTTTTTGGGGGAAGTGTTCGAGATGCTGAGGCTGAAGGCAGGGGCCACGTGCTTAACATCCCAGTGTTTATGCTGGCTGGAGCTACAACACGGTGGAAACATGTCGTGGCTTGTGTGTGTGTGTGTGTGTGTGTGTACATGTGTGTGTGTGCGCAACACGGTGGAAACACGTTGTGGCTTGTGTGTGTGTGTGTGTGTGTGTGTGTGTGTACATGTGTGTGTGTGTGCGCAACACGGTGGAAACATGTCGTGGCTTCCCACTACAGCGGCAATTCCACCTTGGTGCAGTTTACCGGCCCATCATAGTCAGCATTGTTGAAGCGGCGGCGTCTGTAGGGCTTCACGTGCTTAACATCACCACAGACATGGGGAGCCCCAATTGAGCAATGTGGAAGTCCTTTGGGGTGACCTATGATCCAGCATCCTGTTGAGCAATGTGGAAGTCCTTTGGGGTGACCTATGATCCAGCATCCTGTTGAGCAATGTGGAAGTCCTTTGGGGTGACCTATGATCCAGCATCCTGTTGAGCAATGTGGAAGTCCTTTGGGGTGACCTATGATCCAGCATCCTGTTGAGCAATGTGGAAGTCCTTTGGGGTGACCTATGATCCAGCATCCTGTTGAGCAATGTGGAAGTCCTTTGGGGTGACCTTTGACCATGGACCATGTCCTTCCAAGAGGTCATGGCACTTAAGCACAGAGGTGTCCTAGAGCCTAGCCATTTCGAGAAAATGAAGGTGAGTTCAGCAATGCACGTATTCAGCAAATCAACAAGTGCTGCCCTGAGGTACATGGTAGAGGAGCGCAGACCAGAGTCCTACCTTACAACGGCATGGGTTTTGGAGAAGATGGACCACTGCTTTGACCTCAAGTCGTCCCGCAATGTTGTCACTGCCCTCAGTCACTTCAAGATGGAAGAGTATGAAAAGGCCATCAGCTTCCTCCGCGACTCGATCCATCTTTTTTCAGGGGCTGAATATCGGTCCCCAGGGCAGCTGGAAACCAGTCCAGACAGGACTGGTGATGGCCACAACGACAATACTGGAGGTCCAGCAAGATCTGTTGAGACAGGGGCACAAATTTGTCCTTACAAGCCGGTTCACTCAGGACTGCCTAGAAAATACTTTTTCTTGCATACGTCAGAGGAACTTTTTCTTGCATACGTCAGAGGAACTTTTTCTTGCATACGTCAGAGGAACTTTTTCTTGCATACGTCAGAGGAACAGAGGAGTTCCAATACACACTATGGGCTGTCACTCGAGGGCAGTTGCTCTCGGCAACGCAACGCATACTGGCAGTTACCTGGATGATGCATCAGACCACTTGGCGGACTTCTTGGACAGCCAGAACAGCAGCTGAGGTTGTGAGAGTGGAGCAGCTGGTAAACCCATCACCACCTGACCTCACAAAGACCGAGTCTTGTGTCCTCTACCACCTGGCAGGATACATAGCGAAGAGGGTCATCGGCTTCTCGCTCTGTGAGGAATGCCAGTGTGCACTGGTTGAAAAAGTAACCAACACAACAAGTGAGAGCTGTTTTACTACAGTTAAAGGAATTTAAAAGGGGTGCATTATGCCGGCCATCCGATGAGCTGTTCACTCTCCTGCAGCACGTGGAGCAGCTGTTCCGTTCCAAGACGAGTGATTCCCTTATGGAATCCTCCAATGTAGTGGAGCAGCTGTTCCGTTCCAAGACGAGTGATTCCCTTATGGAATCCTCCAACGTAGTGGAACAGCTGGAAAGAGGCCATGAGCCTGGACAGCAACCTTCCCTCATGCCATGAGCTGAAAAAACAAATCCTTTCAACGTTGAAAGCCATGGCAGCCGTGGCCTACTGGTTAGCGCTTCGGACTTGTAACCAGAGGGTTGCCGCTTCAAACCCCGACCAGTAGGCACGGCTGAAGTGCCCTTGAGCAAGGCACCTAACCCCTCACTGCTCCCCGAGCGCCACTGTTGTTGCAGGCAGCTCACTGCGCCGAGATTAGTGTGTGCTTCACCTCACTGTGTGTTCACTGTGTGCTGAGTGTGTTTCACTAATTCACAGATTGGGATAAATGCAGAGACCAAATTTCCCTCACGGATCAAAAGAGTATATATACTTATATATAGGTTAAGGATTCAATCAAAATGCATCGGGGCGGAGAGGAAGGTAAACAGCTGTAATAAGGGGTACCTTGCCAAGAGGGCGATTTCCACACAGCAGACTTCCTCACCTAAGGTCATACCATCTAGGCCACTGCCAAACACCTTACTGGTTGCCATGGATGTATTTGGCCTCTCCATTCCGACACACCGTCCACAGTCTCCGCAGTCGCCATCACCAGTAGTCGCCATCACCAGCAGTCGCCATCATCATCCTTCGCCATCACCAGCAGTCGCCATCACCAGCCAGCTCAAGCAGTCATCGTCTCCAGCAGCAGTGTCCAACTCAAAACATTCAAATCCCACTCTTCCCCCCTCTCCTCTGGTGTTCCCCAAGGTTCTGTCCTTGGACCCCTTCTGTTCATTATCTACCTTCTCCCTCTTGGCCATATTTTCCGTAAACATAACATTCAGTTCCATTGCTATGCAGATGACACCCAGCTCTACCTATCCACTAAACCTACCAAATCCCTCCCTCCCATCTCTCTATCCAACTGTCTTCAGGAAATTAGATCCTGGTTTTCCCTAAACTTTCTCAAGCTCAACAGTGACAAAACGGAACTCCTCCTTATTGGCACCAAATCCATCCTCTCTAAAATAAATGACTTCTCCATCTCCATCGACAATTCATCTGTGTCCCCCTCACCCCAGGTAAAGAGTCTGGGTGTCATCCTAGATAGCACTTTGTCATTCCAGTCCCACATCAATAACATCACTCGGTTTGCATATTTCCATTTACGTAATATCTCTCGCTTGCGCCCATCTCTCTCCCCCAACAGTGCTGAATTTCTGGTTCACACCCTGGTCACCTCCTACTGCAACTCTCTCCTCTATGGTTTACCTGACAAATCCATCCATAAACTACAACTGGACCAAAACACCTGTCCTGCAGCAACTTCATTGGCTCCCCTTCAAATACCGCATCATTTACAAGATCCTCCTCCTTACATTTAAAGCTATCAACAATCTTGCTCCTCAGTATCTTACTGAGCTCCTCCATATCAAGACACCCATCCGTTCTCTCAGATCTTCTTCCTCTATTCAGCTCATCCTCCCACCTGCTCGTCTGGTTACCATGGGGACTAGAGCTTTCAGTCACTCAGGCCCCCACCTCTGGAACTCTGTGCCCCACTACATTCAACACTCCACGTCCATAACCACTTTCAAATCTCACCTAAAAACTCATCTTTTCAGACAGGCCTACTCTCTTAATTTTTTTTTCTTTCTCTTTCTCTCTTTCTTTTGCTCTTTTTTATTAATAGTACTAGTGCAGTGCCCGTTCAAACATGCTATTCCTGTAGCCCAATTACATGCCTGCAGGTAGGCCTGCTTGGAAAATAGAATAGGGAAAAACATAATTCCAGGTAAGCATTCAATAATGAATAGGCCTACAGATAATATAATAATATAATAAATGTGAAGTGAGCAGAATTTAAGCATGGCTACATGTGACATTTTTTAAAAATGAAAATTACATAATCCTAACAGCTGTTTTGAGTCAAGGCTATATGCTTAGCCTATTGAATAACTTGATAATAGAGAAAACAAACCATTTTGTGGAATGGTGGCATCATATGAAATTTGCAACGGTGTGACTCAAAAACAGTCTCTGGTGGCCTATAAGTGACATCACACTCTGCCACTCGTTGCTTGTCGCTGGTTATGCTTTGCATGTGTGGCATTCTGAAACGTTCTTTAATGCGGGACCATTATCGCTCGTTTCAATTTAAGACCTTGCAGTTGGAAATGTCATTTGCTTATTCAAAGTCTAAAGACAGTCCAAAGTAGCCTGGGCTATTCGAAGTGTCATTTTGAAGAGCCACTGCATACCTGTGTGTCTTGGCGTGTTGTTGCAAAATCCGTGGAGTTCACTTTACTGTTGAGGTCAGACATGTTACGTTTTTACCTGTGTAACCTACACTGATCCAGCTCTGCCAAAGCCCTGCTTCTATACTCACTGGTAGCTTACAGTACAGTGGTGTGTGGGAGGGGGAGTGGCTAGCTGCGAAAGCCAATGTGCTTCTTTTAACGATATATTTAACGATATCTTTTGCATTTCTTATTCAAACAATGTCAAATTTGGCACTGCACTTACTCATGCCCATAGCAAGACACCTGAAATCAGTCTGACAAACGGTCAGTGAGATATGCGCGCCACAGACACACAGACAGACAGACAGACAGACACACACACAGACGCTTCTTGCTTTATAGATAGATTATCATGTTATTTTATTGCTTGTTTTCTCTGATTGCTTGTTTAATGGATTGAATATTTTATTGTTGATTTTGTAAGGTGACCTTGAGTGTTCAGAAAGGCGCCCATAAATAAAATGCATTATTATTATTATTATTATTATTAACAAATTAAGTCACACTACTGTACTATGTCACAATACTGTACTATGTGTCAGGGGTCATAGTGATTGTGCTTGACCTTTTTGATGCCCCTTTTCAGGTTAGCCCTGGATGAGCTATAGGCCTGAGCATCACCTGATCTGAATGCGATGTCTCGTGCCTTCAGCAGGAGTCTGACCTCACTGTTCAGCCATGGCTTCTGGTTAGGGAAAGTGGTAATCCGTTTGAGGGTGGTGACACTGTTGATGTTGGAGTTGATACAGTCCAGAATGGAGGAGGCGTATAAATCAAATGTCTGTGTGGGAGTCATGGGAGGCCAAACACTCTCCAGTCCGTGTTTTCAAAACGCTGCTGAAGTGCCAGACTTGGCTCTGGCGGGGCCACTAAAATAGGATCCTGCCAAGAGATGAAACAACTAACAACTATCGTTCAGCATTTTACAGGGTGCACTTTGTACCTTGATTTAAACAACCTCAACAAATTGCTTTATGGGTCCTTTTCCAGGTAAGTCACACAGAGGCCACGTGGCCTTGTTATTCTTCAACACGGGAAAAGCACAATTCAGATACGGGGAACATTGACAGCAAATGAAAAAAACAAACAGGGGAACATGTGAGACTACAAGCTACTCTAGTGTGACTGTGGGGGCAATTAACTAGCCTAGCCTACTCTAGTGTGACTGTCTTATGTTCCTGTTTTTTGCTCTTTCCAGTTTACTAACAGGAGTGTCATGAACGTAGTCACAGTCAAGCTGCCCGTGGCTGACTGCATAAGTTCGGCAAGCTTAACTTTACGTGTCATAATGTCAACTAAAACATAAGTCACACCTTAATTCTATCACTTGAGAAATCGTTCCATTTTTCTCTTTATACGTATCTCTATATCTTTTCTCTTTATAGAGATACGTATATCTATATCTTTTCTCCTTATACGTATCTCTATATCTTTTCTCTTTATAGAGATACGTATATCTATATATTTTCTCTTTATACGTATCTCTATATCTTTTCTCTTTATAGAGATACGTATATCTATATCTTTTCTCTTTATACGTATCTCTATATCTTTTCTCTTTATAGAGATACGTATATCTATATCTTTTCTCTTTATACGTATCTCTATATCTTTTCTCTTTATAATGTCAACTAAAACATAAGTCACACCTTAATTCTATCACTTGAGAAATCGTTCCATTTTTCTCTTTATACGTATCTCTATATCTTTTCTCTTTATAGAGATACGTATCTCTATATCTTTTCTCTTTATACGTATCTCTATATCTTTTTCATACGTATCTCTATATCTTTTCTCTTTATAGAGATACGTATCTCTATATCTTTTCTCTTTATAGAGATACTTATCTCTATATCTTTTCTCTTTATGCGTATCTCTATATCTTTTCTCTTTATACGTATCTCTATATCTTTTTCATACGTATCTCTATATCTTTTCTCTTTATAGAGATACGTATCTCTATATCTTTTCTCTTTATACGCATCTCTATATCTTTTTCATACGTATCTCTATATCTTTTCTATATCTTTTCTCCTTATACGTATCTCTATATCTTTTCTCTTTATAGAGATACGTATATCTATATATTTTCTCTTTATACGTATCTCTATATCTTTTCTCTTTATAGAGATACTTATCTCTATATCTTTTCTCTTTATACGTATCTCTATATCTTTTCTCTTTATAGAGATACGTATATCTATATCTTTTCTCCTTATACGTATCTCTATATCTTTTTCATACGTATCTATATCTTTTCTCTTTATACGTATCTCTATATCTTTTCTCTTTATTAGTGATGGGGACGAGACCGCCTATGCCGAGTCCGAGACAAGACCGAGTCTTTGAGGAACCAAGTCCGAGTCGAGACCGAGTCCTTTAGGAGTCGAGACCGAGTCGAGACCAAGACCATAAAAACATGTCAGTTTTCATATTCATGATCTAATATCACCCCAATTAATAATCAACAGTTAGGCCCAGGCTTGGAATTTCACCATTTTAGGGGCAAGGCCACTTGGCCTTCAGTTGGGCATATTTGGTGGGGGGCACAAAGGCCACATGTCAGGGCACCAAGGCCAAAGTTAACTATACAGTAGTAGGCTATAAAAATAATCAAAGTTGTCTTTAGCCTATTCACAGCAGTAGACCTGCATCACTGTATGAAACATTACAAAAACATGAAACATGACATATTAAATAGAACTGTAAATCATGTAATCATCTAATATTTAGATGTCTAGGCTATATTTAATATTTATATTTATTTTATATTTGGCCTGTTATGGAATCATGTATTGAGCAATTTAAGCACAGCTCAGCTTTAAGAAACTCAGATAGCCTAGATGCATGCTTAGCATTTTTTGATCATTAAGACTCCTTTCACAAACTCTTACTCTATATCCTCTGATTTTAATATTTACCTATATCTAGGCAATATTTGTAACATTTATTTTGTATTTGGCCTGTTATGAAATCATGAAGAACGATTTAAACAGATTTTGAAACCTAAAGACCAAAGTTGGAGACATGAATGTAGACCTTGCTGCAGATTACATTTTTAATTTAACCGGAATACGCTGGAACGGCTTACTGTACAGGGGACTGCTTTATTTCTGGTAAGGTCTGCTGTTTATTCTGATATATGGTTTGTCGTGTTGAACTAAGGGTTCGTGAAGTATTCCACCGAGATGAATGGGTAGGGGAGATGGGTATAGCACCTTATGTAGACGTTATGATTAAATTTAATTATATTATTTACTTTTCTCGCGAACCGTTCACCACAGCAATTAGCGGCTAACATCGTTTAAAAGCTGAGAAAAAGCTCTTTCATGTGATGTGATACATGTGTCTGTGTGATGAGTAGGCTTAACGATTGCGAGTATTTCAACTGAGAAGAATGGGTGAGTTTGGACGCACTTTCTGTCTTGCCATGCTGCTGTCATTTTCTCCACTGTGTAAGACTGAATTAGTTTGCGCTGTGATGCTAAGATTATTTTGACAGGCTATAGGCTAAATAAAAATCGCTATTAAACGGACGCAAAGCAGAATATTGAAAGAAGGGGGCACCAAGGCCAACGCAAGGGGCAAAGACGTGGCCGCCGTGAAATTTCATTTTCAGTTTTTTTATATATGAACATAAAAAAATGCGCTGGTCTCGAGGACTCGGTCTGAAATTACGAGTCCTTCTCTTCCCACTGTGGTCCGAGACCGAGTCAAGACCGAGTCTTTGAAGGAACAAGTCCGAGTCGAGTCCGAGAAAGCAGAAATCGGTCTCGAGTACTACATCACTGCTCTTTATACGCATCTCTATATCTTTTTCATATTTATCTCTATATCTTTTCTCTTCATACGTATCTCTATATCTTTGAAACTAGAAAATAAGGGGAGCATACCTATGTTCCCCACTTTGTATGGGAATGGGGAACATAGTACCCTTTTTTAAAACCCTAACCCAAATCCGAGCAGGGTACATAGGACCCTTTTTTAAAACCCTAACCATAACCCTAACCCCGAGCAGGGTACATAGGGATGACCCCGTGATACGCTTTAAACCAATTACATCGCTCAGGGGCGCCTGCAGGAATTAATGCTATGGTACGCACACCCAGAACCCCCCCCCCCCCCCCCCCCCCGCAAAAAATTTTTTCACAATATTTGTCCGTTTTAGGTCCGTGCATTGGTCAGCAAAAAACCCTACATAGCATAACAACATCCACATTCAATAATACAACGACAACGTCAATGACCTATTCATTTGGACAACTTGATACAGCCCTATACAGGCTAAAGTTATCTTTAGTTCTGTTCTAGCGTAACGTCACGTCTGGCATTAGTGCAGTTTAACGTTCTGACAAGCACACCAATTGCCTACCTTGTTCTTGTCCATCTGGAATAACTCCTAGCTTTGCTGCCTCCATCCTTTCTGTTTTCGTTGTTTAAACTTGTGATATCCATGTTGAATATTGAGTTAGTGAATTAGCTCAACATTGTGTGCTGATAACCATATATAGATAGCCGAGTAAAAGAAAACAACAAGTAGCATATTGCTGCGTGCGTATTCTCTCTCCTGCTCAAACAAAATGTGTGCACGTTAAGTTTGATAACGTGTTCACTAACTTTACGTAATAGAAAATGGTAAATAGCCTGATGGCATGCAGCTAATGGGATACTGTGCACAGTTGGGAAGGTATGGTAGGCCAATTTGGTGTAAATACACACACACACAAGGGAAATTTTCTCTCGCTGTTGAGTAGCCTGATGGTAGGCACAGTGCGTACGTACGTACACCTGCAGGCGCGCCTGACATCGCTTACATGCTGCTAGGAAGCTAGTCGATACAAGTTTGATAACTAGCAAAATTGGTTAATTTCCAAAATAAAACCAGTCTGGTTATAAGCTCATGTCGTTGAGGTGGTCTTTCATCCTGTGGCTGACTGGTCGTTTGTAAACTCTTCCCAATTAATTGGACTTTTCCATGCAAGCTATTTAGCATTAGGCCTTATACTGAACTCTAAGATATTTAGCATTAGGCCTTATACTGAACTCTGCTGCATTTTTCCCCAAAGAACCATAAAAGACGCTAACATCCTGACGTAAACATTTCTTTGTAGAAATTGTGTGACAGACTTTGGCCTGGCATTGCCTAAAGGCAAACTGAGCAGGCACGAGTAGGCTATGTTTTCTTGCACAGCTACTGAAGATGTAGGTATTTACAAGCATAAAAGACAAACATACAGCAATGTAAAGATGTAAAGCCCATAGTCAACACACTGGGAAGTGTGATGCATGTTTAGGTCTCATAGAGGACGTGCCAGGGAGAAGAGGTCTGGTCACTTGACATTATTTGACCGACCAGGGGTACGTTCCTAGAAAGTGTAGTTGGATTTTTTGTAAAATTCTCCCGTGTGAAAGCAGCTAAACTTATTCGTTTTTAACATGTGTGGACAAATTATCAAGACCCATCAAATCAATTGTAAATACACATTGGCATATTCTATCAACATACACCTCTTTGAACAACACATTTGCTGCACCACCTCTCTTCACTCTTAAAAGGTCTAGTAACTTAAACAATCTGTTGTTAAGGTCGGACGTGATTCGCACAGGGAAGTCCTCCTTCATCAAAGGGTGCTTCCCTTGCAGAAATTGCGCTGCTTGTCCACACATGTTAAAAACTAATACGTTTAGCTGCTTTCACACGGGAGAATTTTACAAAATAGATTCATTGATAAATTGTTCTACGAAAAACGTAATTTATCTTTTGCAATGCCCCTGCCAGTTATCATACGTTGGGAAAACATCGAGACAACTAAGAACAAGACTGAGTGAACACAATTCAGCCATTCGTAGGAGTGACATACTGTAACTTCACCGGTAGCAAGACACTTCATAGAAAAGAATCACACTTTAGAAGATCTTAAATGCACTGGTATAGAACACGTAGAGAGAGCCCATAGAGACGGAGATTTAGACAGGAAGCTTCTTCAGAGGGAGGCGTTCTGGATGTACGTTCTATGTCACCAGTAGGACTTTGACTTTTGCCCAAAAATCATATTCGAAGTTTGTTTGTTTATTAATATTAAAATTCGAATATATTCAAATATGTGTTAATAATATTTTAACATTAAATGTCTTCAGTAAGACCGATATTGGTATCAAACTTATATGTTCTGTCCACCAGAGGGCAGTGTATCAGTCAATGTGAATAGACTACGTGCACTAAAGGCTGAGTATTTATGCTGGGCGATAAAACGATAGCGATATGTATCGCAATAGACATGTAATCAATATCAATAAAAAATACGTTCGATAGAACATTCATAATTAAAAGCAACACACACCTCCTGCCTTACGTTGTCCATAAATAAATAGGCTATATATATTGCATTGTAGTATGTCAAACTCTACCAGAGTAGGCGATAGAAGTAGGCCTATCTCAACACAGACTCTCCTTGCCCCGTGCACTCTCTCTCTCCCCCTCTCAACAGGCGCATCCCTCCTCAGCATGCACATGTAATCCAAACATTAATCGTGCAAGATGACTGGCTAAATTGCTATTAAATCTGGTTAGCATCATTAGCACGCTGCACGAATTTGTTCAAAACTGTTGCATTCAAATTGACTGCTAAGTTCTAATCATCTCAATCCCGATGCAAATGGAAAAGTATTTTCCAAGACTCAAACGGGCCTGTCCCAAGGAGAAAGAGTATTCATTTGAAACTTAAACACACGTGGGAAAACTGAACAGTCTAACCAGTAGACTATGATAAACTAGAAAATTAAGCTAACGTTAGGCTACTTTGTTTACAATATTTCCAGGCTTCAACCAGGGCTGCTTTTCATTCAGACTTATCTGCACATTTATTTATTTGAGTGTTTTTCATGATTGTGTTGCCATTTCTTTTCCCTGTTTGCTTTGATTGATAACTGAGGTGATTAAAATCAGAGGAAGGTTAAGTTTAAAATAAAGTAATAAAGTGTCTATTATGTCTGAGCTCACTAAGCGCGAACCAGCAAGGATGCTAACGTCACCTACAGGAGCCCAGATGACCAATAATAGCCTTGCTAATGAGCTCTTGATTTTACTTCACCAGACGTGAAAAAAACCTCGGAATCTGAATTGAAAACAACGTTTACAACCAAATACATTTACAAAAAAATATTTCCATAGGCTACAGGTTCGAATATTAAGAGATCCCTAAAATTCGTTCGAATATCTTTAATTTTTAAAATAATCGAATTATATTCGAATAGCAAAGTTCGGAGTCAAAGCCCTAGTCACCAGATGGAATGAATGAAGACTTTAACTTGTCATCATTTCTGTGAAAATGTATCATTTTGAGTGTAGCATTTGTTGCTGTCTGCTATGCAATTATTATTGTCTGATTATGTACGATATGTTGTGTTGCACTTTGGAGACACCAAGCGCTCCGACTGATGAAGAGCCGGTGAGGCCTGATGTGACCAAGCGCTCCGACTTATAAACGGTCGGTGAGGCCTGGGGGGTATTCCATCAACTAGCGTAGACTTTCACTTGGGGCTGAAGCCGTTCCATTAACTCAAGTTAGCGGCATCTTGGCCGGTTAGGTAGAAAAGTAGACCAAAACAGTAGATTGACGAAAAGACGATATATGTCGTAAAATTAAGACAATACTAGATGATTTATGTTCGATAGGCAAGCGCCATCTACAGGATTTTCATCGAAAGTCATCAAATTTAACATCGAGAGAAAAAAATAGATTGCCTACAGAAATTGGAGAATAATGAAAGCATACATTTAAAACAACAATGCTAATGGTTTGAAATCAATTGCGAGTTTGATTGGCTTCACTCTTGAACACATAGACTATAGCCTACAGTCTATGCTTGAACAAAACGAGTGAATGAATAAATAGTATAAACTCAAAAACAACTTTGCCATATATTCAAAACTATCTATAGCCTACGTTCTTATATTAAAAGAGTTCACTCCAAATTATTGTCTAGGTGTAGGACTGTAGGTGGTCATAAAATAAATTAGTATCAACATAATAGCCTATTGTCTCCCATAAGTCCCAAAGTGTTTGAAATAAAATTATCTGAAATGCAATGGCTTTCAATTCAATTTATGCCTAGTTTTTGATCTGTGTAGCACACAGTTGATTTGACATTCATGAACAATCGTTGACACATGAAGCAGTTTTAATTATTAGCTGCCTAGGCTACAGAATAATTATCCTTTGGCTTGCATCAGATATAATATAGCCCACTGGCAAAGCTGTCACTGAACAGTCTACCAAATGTGCATGACCCTTTATCAGCAGTAGACATATGTCTTTCATCAAAGATTATAACTAAAAATGCCATTATCAAGGTAATAAACAATTTAGCCTTAATACTTCGTATGGGAAGCGAACCTGCGAACACGCAGGAATGTAATTCCTTTCCTATACCGTCTCGCAAAAATCCATGCTTGGTGCACTGTCGGAATTTTTTTTTTTATATAGGCCTACTTCTGTTTTTGAAGTTGTAGGCTACAGATGACGAGAGCACAGGTTGACGGAACCATCTTTTTGGATTCGTTTTCCGACTGATTGTGACTGACAGCTTAATTTAGCTTGAAAGTTAACCTGCTACGGAGCAGGTTAGTTCTGTGGCATAAATTCCCATGGTTACCAAGCTGGGATTCACATTAACCTCATTAATGGAACGGAATTCTCACTAAAATTAGCGAGACTTATTGAAATAAGCCAGGTTTGGCCTTTAGCGAGGTTGATGGAATACCCCCCTGATGTGTCGGAGCGCTTGTTGACTCCATTCCGAGCTAAAGAGGACATAGATGTCACTAATTGAGGCAACCTGCCTATTTAAAACTAGGAAGTAGCCATAGGGATGAAACACACTGACGAAGGCCATCAGTTCGTTTACCCCTGTTGCTAATGGACTAAAAGCAAGAAAGAAAGATTTTTGGAGTGCGACCATTCTGTGATTTCCTTTGGGCCGGATCCGCATAAAAGCATTTAGATCCGCCTGTAGCGGACATACGGTATCTGACTGTGGGCCATATCTGCTCCTGATAGAGGTGTCAGCTCTGCTAGCAATGCTGTTTTATCACCGGTTTACAGATTTGTCCCAGGTCCGATTTCCTCAACTCAACCGGAAGTCAGGAGATGTGTTTAAAATACAAAACACTGATTTGGCCCAAACCTGGATTACGGATATGAGCCAAAGGACCATTTTTTCACAGCAGACCCAGGTGGTAATAATAACATTAACTAGAAAATGTAATTCCAGGGAATTACCATTGCATGTAAATGCAAAAAACTGCTGTGTAGCCTATAACATTACTTACAGTATGATTATTCAGATTACATAGACTTACAGTATTCTTGAAAACCACGTAGGCCTACTTGGTTAGATGTTAGCTTAGAGTACATGACAGTCAGTATATGACAGTCAGTACAAATAAATTGTTAATTCAATATTGATCAACATTCTTTGTTTTAATACAGTACTGCAGAAACAGCAGAATGATACTCAGAACACACTAATGAGCACTTAACAAGCAATGCAAGCTTGAAGTCAAAAAATCAAAGTTGTTGAAACCAATTTTAAAGTTAACCAATAATGATAAGGGAGAAACCAGATGTCTACTGAATTTGCATTCTTACAGAACTTGATGATGCCAATCATATTATCCTAAGACAGATCTATTTATCAGTTTTAATTCTGAACTGGCAGCAACAGCTAAAGGCCTCAGTTAATGATAGGTCAAATTTGATGGTGATATATACTGAAGAATAAAGAGTCAGCCCTTCAGATGATCAGTTTTAGACAGAACTTAGGTTAGAATCTTAATTTTCACACTGCTCAGGTCTTAAAGAGGTCTAACAGCACAGCTAAGTTTCACAGATGTTACAGCACAGGTTCAAAGGTATGAATGGTTGACAAATATGATTCACAAGTATACACGTTCCGTATAGTTAGTATAGTCCTCACACAACAATATAGTTCTCAGAATGTCTCAGTGTAGATCTCGGATAAGTCTCAGTATGGTTAAATGGTATGTGCACAGATATGTTGAGATAGTCACGTTTGTAAGAATGTATGTTAGTAGGTATGTTGCTAGCAACATTGTCAGAGATTGGTTGACAGGTGTGCACACAGACAGGCACACACGTAATGTCATGCACGGACGGTCATCACCACTGGTCTGGTCTAGAACCTAAAAGACAAAAGCAAACAAGTTTAACAGTTATACCAAAACAATACAAGGAATGTCTGCAATTGTACAATTGTTCAATACAACTCATTTACATTAGGCTGACACATTTTTAACCTAACGACTAACATGTAAACCGTTTAAGCTTTTTAAACAATTCTCTCAACAATTCTAAGACAATTAAAAAAAAGGTAGAGTATAATAGAATTGTTGCACCATCAAGCTACTGGTAGTTAAATACTAGCCTATAATATTAAATTGCAAACAAAGCAGAATTCTGTGTTTTATTGTTATTATCAGTTTAAGGATAGTTGACAGCTAATCATATTTGTTTTAAATATAAAATGTAAACAGCTTAGAAAACTTTGCAGGCAAAGGGTTTGTTGTTGCTGTTGATAATCATAAGGACGGATCATTCTGATACTAAGTATCTTGAAAACCAACTGCTAACTTGAACTGCTTGCTAGGTCTGTCAGCCACACTTTTTCCTAGATTACGATGTACTGGAAAGCTTGATTCACGTGCCAGGCTACACTTTAATTTAGATCAGAACAATGCAGAAATGAGTAGGCCAAGTAATGTAAAGTTGACAACATACTTTATTAACGTTGATTAACAGTGGGTTTCCTTACATAATAAATATCAACGTAGCAAGGTGCTAACGTTAACTATTTCACTAACGTTAACGTTACCTAACGTTATAACGTGACCCTTCATTTCATACATATATAACGCTAACGTTACATAACGTTTGACGACATAAATGACTCAAATACTCAAAACCGGAACACTTACCTTGTCTGTAATTAGAGAAATGTGGCTCTGAAGGAGAGTTTTACGAGCAAATAAAGTGACCACGGCAAGCGAAGACGTCAAAGATTCACAGCTCCAGCTGTAGATCGCGTTCAGCTGCAGTCACGTCATAATGCAATTAAGTTCAATGTTAACTCTATGAGAATTTCTTGCTCTTTTATCGTAACTATCTCAAAAAGTATAAAGTTCACAAATGTGAAAAGACATAGGACAAATCTCCGTTACAAGACCTCTGTAGGAGTGTTTGAATGACGTCAAACGGTTCAGTGGTTTCAGAGCCTTTAGACGTCAAATTCGGTCGGAAGAAGAATAATAACTAGAAAATGTAAATGCAAAAACGCTGCTGTGTAAAAAAATGTATTAAAAAGACAATAGCCTATATGACGCAGTAAATCCAAAGATAAATCAAATAACCAAATTACAGTTGAAATTACTTGGAAACCTACAGTTAAAAAGTGATTTATGAAAATGCATTAAAATTGTGGATAGCATTTTGGAAAATAACTCTTCGTTTATTAAAACTAAAAGACTGAAATTAAGTTGCCAAGTTCAAACAAGAGTTGCAGTACTGAAGTTCACCTACAGTGCAGTTTCAATTTATTAAAGTTACATACACACATTGTCCAAGTGCCTATCGCATTCGGTCGTGAGTCGCTATATTCATGCAAGATTCTGTTCAGTCTTCCACCAAACACACTATTGGATTTGTTGTAAGACATATAGGCCTACTTAAAGATTGAATCAAGCTCATCAAGTTTACTGATAGCGAAATTGTTCAACTGGTCACTTAGTTTTACTGGACTTACAGATAGCCTCGCCTTGCGTACAGTTTAAATTCGCTAATGAAAGAATATTTAGACTAAGCCTTATGAAAAGATCCAGCTAGTTGTTGATTGGACAGATACTGAAGTTTAGGCCTACCGACAGTACAGTTTCAGTTTATTAAAGTTAAACATCTGACATTCAGCACACACACCATCTGACACCAAATACCATACTGAAACGGCACCTACACCGAATCCGCGAGTGGCATGCGAGACTCTTTTTACTGGCCATCCCAATGCACTACACAACTATACATAGTCTACTCCTCTGTCTCATGTGGTACCTTTCTGGCCTGATAGCCTAAAACAGTAGCCTAGAAATCTAGACGCACCCTAGCGGCAGCAAATTACATTTGCACAATTACACACAATTACATTTGCTGCTAGGGCTAGTCTAGCAACTCTCCGTTGGCTTGTGTGCTCGAAAAATGAAACTTCTATCAGCCCAATCAAATCGTGTATGGAGTCGTTAGGCGGGCTTAACATAATGATTGATGGCAGAGTTGCAACGGTTTGGCTTGAATTCCCTGCTACTTGAAAACAAATGAGATAGATGTTGCTGTTGGCGAACAGTGTGACACAAGTTAAGCTTTTATTAAGTTGGCAAAAGTTTGAACTAGCCAACTAGCTCCGCTGGTGGGAAACGCATGGGACTCAGCGCTGTCCTATTGTGTGCAGAGAGAATTAGAAAGACAACTGATTATCCCGCCCCTCGGACTGAGCACCACGAACGGTGAGTGCCCAGACTCTACATTCTAATGTGGGTCTGGCTCGTCAGGCTACTAAAACAGAGGTAGGCCTGGTATAATATTTTTTTTTTTAGAAATGTCTTTTAATGGTTACTTAGAATACTATTTGACACGTAGAGCCATTTGTGAGGAAGACAGTTGATAACCTAATATTACATTTGGTTACTTTTTTAAGGCTGTCAGGAGATTAAAAATAAAATCTAATTAATTGCATACACTGTAAAAAAGGAAAAGTCAGGGCTGTCAATTTTATTTAATCATATTATGTTACAATGACATGCAGCAGTCTAGTTTTGAATGAAACACAACCATATTGTGTTCAAATAGTAATGTCAATTGAGCAATCAATGTTTTCTAATTGAATCAAGCTGGTAACCGTATATACTGGGGAAAAGGGAAAAGAGGGTTTGTCACACTTGCTAAACCACAAAACATGAAATTAAACAAACTCATCTTTCTTTCAAACACAATGTTATTACATTGAACTGAACTTTTGCCACAGCAAGATTTATCCAACAGAATCATGTCAGATTAATGTGAAGCACCTAGGCTACTGAACCAGCATATGAATGCTTCTGAATACTGTGGCACAACATATGCCACTTCATCTTTAAGTCTTAAATATCACAGTTATCTACTTTTAACCATGATGTTGCAATACTATATCTGAATGTCTACTCTGAGTACATGCCACCTGTATAACACAATCACGTTGAAATCACATTACTTTTGGCAAATGAGTGATTTAATTAAGGCAAACCATCATTATTCATTATCATTGTGTATTGTGAAGTTCATTATCATTTGTGACTTAAAGACAGGTCTGCACTTCCATACATTTTCTGTAATGGCTCCTCTGCTGGTTGACTCACCTAGTTGGGACACAGCACTATGCCCAAAGCCATCCATCTGGCTTGGTAGCATTCAATTAGATCCAATTAGATTTCACCAAGGAACACACTTAATCATGAAGTCTAAGTTGAACACACTTAATCATGAAGTCTAAGTGTTTGCTAATCATGAATAAAAGGTGTGTCACTAAACATTCTTTTTCATGTAAAAAAACTATCATTCTACCCTTTGCCACTCACTGACAGTTCATCACACAATCAATCTATTGGTACCAAAATAATCTACAAGGCCTCTGTTTTCAAAATAGGCCAATGACATGAATATAAGTCGAAGTATGTAGAAACAGGGCCATTGTTAGTAGGCAGTGTGCAATTTCGAGCAAAAACTCAAAATAGGAGATTTCAAACAATGGAATTTATTAAATAGTGTTTGAACTACACAATACAACAACAACAACAAAAACAACAACAACAACAGAACTACAACTACAAACATATAACTCTACAACTCTATAACTCTATAACTCAAACATCAGATCCAGGTCCAGGTCCTCATTCTCCTGGTCCAACTCTATAACTCAAACATCAGATCCAGGTCCTCATTCTCCTGGTCCAACTCTAGAACTCAAACATCAGGTCCAGGTCCTCATTCTCCTGGTCCAACTCTATAACTCAAACATCAGGTCCAGGTCCTCATTCTCCTGGTCCAACTCTATAACTCAAACATCAGGTCCAGGTCCAGGTCCTCATTCTCCTGGTCCAACTCTATAACTCAAACATCAGGTCCAGGTCCTCATTCTCCTGGTCCAACTCTATAACTCAAACATCAGGTCCAGGTCCAGGTCCTCATTCTCCTGGTCCTCCTGGTCCTCAACACCTTGGTCGACGGCCAGATTCTGTTGAAAATAGATAAAGCAAAGACAAGGACAACAATTAAGAATGCATAAACATATACTTTCACTGCATATGTTATTTTTGTCTGTGACAAATACAATTTGAATTTGAATTTCCTTCTGCCAAAGTTATGTGCAGACATTCTCACCTCAAAAAGCTTGTGGGGGGACAAAACAAGGTCCCCCTTCAGCTCCAGCTGCACAGTGAGGGGGAGTCTCCTAAGGAACTCCTCCTCAGTTCCCTCCCATTGAATTATGGGAACCTGCACCTCCATGCCACTAAGGAGCATCAGGCGGATATACTCCTCTCCACCCTCAATCCCGGCAACAACACAGTCTAGCATACAAGGGGCTGCTTCGATGTGCTGTAGAAAGACAGAACACAGTCATTCATACCACTTCCATTTAAAGGTGCTCTAAGCGATAATGTCACTTCTGTTGATGTTCAAACAAAACAGAGAGCTAGCTCGCTACTCCGTCCTGTGCAATTGAAACGCTCCTAAATACACATCTCATCGGTGATTGGCTGGAACAGTTTGTTATGTTTTTATGGTCCAGGCTGGATCAAGTTGTTTTTGTTGCCCTTTTTGGAAGCTGGGCTGTCCACAGAGACCACATTTTTACAGTGTACTCAAGACACAGGCTGATGGTGAGGTGATGTTTGCTGTATGAGTCAAAAAATGTTTTAGCTTATACCGTAACATCGATTAGAACACCTTTAAGAGAGCCATTGAGACAAGGGTGTAACAAATAATACCACGCACACAGAGACCTTGTCGTCATACATGCCAAATAATTAATGGAATTAGACATTATACATTTTCTATTATTCTATATGTTTTTACATATCAAATGATAATTTAGGGTTATTGTTTCATATTATTTCTTATTATCTACAGGCAGCCCTTGCAGCTTCCTGAGGCCAACCACTTTGCATTCTGTGTATTCTTTGACACTTACTTTGACCACACTGTATTTGGACGTGTTGAGTTTAAAACCATAGCTGGAATGGTTCGTTGGCCGAAGGTGGGATACCTCCAGCCAGGTTTCCGCTTGCAAGTTAACCAGGGCATTCTCCCTCCAAAATGTGACGGATGCAGAATGCCCCCCTTGTTGCAACTCTACCTCACGTAGGGGGATAAGGGACCCCTTCAGGGTCACTTGGCGGATGTCCGATATCTGTAAATGTAAAAGGCAACAGTCTCAGTACTGCAAACTCCCAATACTGCAAAGCCTAACAAGGTAATGAGTTGCATCAAATATTTTACGTTTGAAATTTAACTTGTAAGTGCATTTACTCAGTTCAAGCTAATTGTTAATTTTGAGTGTCAGTATGTATATTGGGGTGATAATATGATTAAGTTAATAATAGCCATCTGTCATGTCTACTGGATTGAAACACTTTTTTTTTAAGAAAAAGTGTTCATATGGAATTGATATGGTATTGTATATAGTATTGTTTATTTTCATTAGGCTGTTGATTAATTTGACATTGTTGTGTATTATTGATATTCTCCTTAATGTAGTCTTACCATGCTATTGTTATTGTTATATATTATTGATTGGACATTATTGTTTATTATTGCTATTCTCCTTAATGAAGTCTGACCAATTTTTTAATTGTTTTCTGTTAAATGTAAGTGTTATATTGTTTAGTATTTGTGTGTATCTTTGGACAAAAGCCTCTGCCAAATCTCCCATAACCATAACCATAAATAAATTAGGCCTATTTCCAGAATTTAACTTCTGGTATGACGAATGTTGAAGCGTTTGATGTCACTTTCTGTATTCGTCTGACTGACGGTCTCTACATTACCTCTACTGGGATCTGAAGTTGTGTGCACAACCATGGGGAATTAGACTAGGCTACTTTTCTGTGGGATTGTCATTAGGCGTGTTTGTCTTCATCATGAAGACGAACACGCCTATTAGTTCTGTAGAGACTCACAGCGGTGACACGTCCCTTGACGGTGACGTAGCCTTCAGCCGTCTTGCTCTCCTCTATCTTCACCTGCTTGGAGGGGGGGCACAGTAAGGACTTGGCCTTATTCACAAGCTCAGGGGTTGCGGGCATGTCGTAAGACTTATAGGCCACAGTATCTTCGTTAAAGTAGGCCCGCCCGTTTTTCATACCCAACCGCTTGAAAATATATGTCACATCCATGTCTACTTTGCCAGCCTTTTCTTCTGGCAATGAGAGTACATGAAGGACTTTGCAGTCCGTGAGGACGCGCATTTCTAACATAGCCCAAGTGGCATTCACTGCGCCCCCCTCAATCTGGAATGCGGTGGCCGACCGTCTAGACTGTGCGGCCACACATTTCAGTCTTATGGGGGCTTTCTGATATGGTGCGGCCGTAGATCGTTCTGGGTTCATCTAAAAAAGAAAAATACATTGCAAGGCATAAGTTTTATATTGATTAACACAATGCATGTGGTGCTCAAATCATAGCCTACAAAATGACTAACGAAGAGAGGACACTATAGCCTATAAGGATCATGGGATATGCGAACCCATGATGAATGAAGATGGATCAGAATGCAGGTAAGCGTGAGCCATGCCGTGTAGGGACTAGCCCACTGCAATATACTGAAGCTAAACTATTTCAATTAAAGTTGGAATTTTGTCGTAGCCTAGTCTTATAATAGCCTACTTAAGCTTGCATGGAACACGCTCCCTTGGGCTAGCCTACTTATTATTAAGGACAATTGTGGTGGTAACTGCTAGGCCTATAGGTAAGCCAACTGTAGCATTAGCCTATTTATTACACGGCTCTTCCTGCAAGTAGAACGCTCCATTGACTTGAATGGAATTTCCCAAAGTTCTAGCGGTCATTATGTAGGCCTAAGGGATAATGTATAGAACGCCGGTCATTATCGAGAAATAGGTCCCGACAGGGCGAACCGGACCCCGACGCGCGATGGGTCTTATTCCGCCCTGAAGGGACTTAGGCCTATAGGCGTTCTATACATTATCACGCTTATTACACGGCTACTTGCCAAAATGACACAATAAACATGTCGAGACATAGCCTATGCTAGAGGCTTAGCCAAATTCTCTTCTCAGTTGTCTACTAGGCTACTTCACAAAATTAAAATGTGGGTCTGAGATATAGGCTCGTTCGATATTGATAAGACAGCCTAAATCAGTTTAAACCTGGAATAGAGTAAACTGCACGCAGTCTTTTCTTCAAACGCAAATGGGACCGTATGAGTAGGCTGGCCACACATGAAGGAACATTTTTTATTTTTTTCCATGACGAGATTAAACTCGACATTTCGAGAATAAAGTTAAAATATAATGTCTTAATCTCGACATTTCGTTTTCATTTTCGATATTTAAACCCAGTCTGAGGAGCGAGCAACTCCTCAGTGGCAGCTAGCCTACTGTAGAGCAGTTGCTTATTCTCTCTCCAAACTAGTTTTGAATGTCGAGAATAAAGACGAAATGTCAGATTAAAGTCGACATAGTGTTTCAACTAGTCTCGAATTTAACAGTTTTAAGTCAACATATCGAGTTCAAAATATTTTTTCCTTCATGTGTGACCATAATAGCCTACTCCGTCGACCTGTCACTTTGGCAGACGACACAACAGTCTAGACTACATTGTTGCCACTACTCGATCAGATTACCTCAGAGCAACATTGTAGCAAGTAGCCTAGCCTTCTCTCCAAAGTAGTTTTGAATGTCTAAATTAAAGACGAAATGTCGACATTAAAGTTGACATTATGTTTCAACTAGTGTGGTGGATTTCTATGACTTAACGGATGCATGTATGGTTTTTATAAACTTTGATATTACTGCAATTATTATGAGACTTCAAGGCCTGTACACATCTAAAACAGACCAGACCAGCAGTCAAGGAGTGGGGTGAAGGAGTTCACAGTGACACCTGGCTAGATGGTCGAGGTGAAGGAGTTCACAGTGAACTAGATGGCCGAGAGCGAGAGGATGATGTAATTGGATGATGTAATGGTGGTAACAGCAAGGCCAAGTAACAGGTGGCAAGATAAGAAGCCCTGTTACAACTGGACTTTATGCATGATGAGACAATGGGTTCCACCAATAGTCGTAACCTTGGTGGATGCTGATAGGCCAACAGGTGTCTTTCGAGGGAGGCGAGAAGGCCCAACTTCAAGGTTAAGGAGTATAAAAGATAGGCCGCAGCCATTTTGATTTCAGATCTCATCGGGGGCGCCAGCTGATGACATCTCACATCACCCTATTGCTTGACACCTGGTCTGGACATCGTTTAGGCTGGACTATCACTGCAATACGGTGAATAAAGATCAACAGTCTTCAGAGATCTCCTGTCTGCATTGTCTCCTTCGGACGCTTTGTTCCAGAGTGCTAATTAGTAAGTAGTTAAGTGATAAATTGTTCATTGGATTCGGAAGTGGACCGGTTTTTCCACGACAGATTCCAAGGTTCCAACCGAGATTTGACACAGGATTCATCAGGAAAGCAGTTCTGCCCCGGGTGAAGCAGGTCACGGCAGCCGTTTCCCCAAGGGCCCAAAAGGTAGGCAATTTTGCTTACATTAGGGGGAGCCAGGCTGTTGTGACTTGTGGGTAGCCTGGGACTAAATTGTTTACTGAATCCTCAAAAGAATAGTGGAGACATAGGAGGGAGATTGAGTTACACTGTTGGTCTTTAAAAGCGCATGTGTTTTATGATAATATGGTATTTTTCTTTATGCGATAGAGAAGTCAGATTAATGAGAGTATTCTGAAGCCTTTGAAGGTCAAAGGGAACAGACAGTGCGACTGATCTGTAAGGTATTTTATGCGTTTTATGATAATATGGTATTTTTCTTTATGCGATAGAGAAGTCAGAATAATGAGAGTATTCTGAAGCCTTTGAAGGTCAAAGGGAACAGACTGATCTGTAAGGTATTTTTTGTGATTTATGATATATGGTATTCCTCTATGCGATAGAGAAGTCAGAATAGGGTTATTCTGAAACCTTTGAAGGTCAAAAGGGAACAGACAGTGCGACTGATCTGTAAGGTATTTTTTGTGATTTATGATATATGGTATTCTTCTATGCGATAGAGAATTCAGAATAGGGTTATTCTGAAACCTTTGAAGGTCAAAGGGAACAGACAGTGCGACTGATCTGTAAGGTATTTTTTGTGTTTTATGATAATATGGTATTTTACTCTATGCGATAGAGAAGTCAGAATAATGAGAGTATTCTGAAGCTTTTGAAGTTCAAAGATAACAGACAGTGCGACTGATCTGTAAGGTTTTTGTGTTTATAATGTTATGGTATTCCTCTATGCGATAGAAGAAAAAATAAAACATCAGAATAGGGTTATTCTGAAATCTTTGAAGGTCAAAGAGAACAGACAGTGCAACTGATCTGTAAGGTTTTTGTGTTTATAATGTTATGGTATTCCTTTATGCGATAGAAAAAATCAGAATAGGGTTATTCTGAAATCTTTGAAGGTCAAAGCGAACAGACAGTGCGACTGATGTGTTTATAATGTTATGGTATTCCTCTATATGGTAGAGAAGTCAGAATAGGGTTATTCTGAATCCCGTTTAAGGTTGAAGGGAGCAGATAGCACAGCTAAACTGTAAGTTTTTTTTTTTGGTGGTGTGTGTGTGTTTTTGTTTTTTCCTTCTGCTTTGTGTGTGTGATACTACTCCCTCTGCGCTGCAGAGTAGAGGGAGAATAAGAGGCAACTAGGCCGTAAATTGACCTTGCAGTAGTTAAGTTGGCTAGTGGGGAAAGGAAAAATATATAATAGATAATATACTATATAATAGTGATATTTTAGACAGATAGAAATATTTAAGAATAGACTGGAATGAGCTGACATCACTGGACAAAATATTAGCCAGCGATATACAGACAGATAGAAATATTTAAGAATAGACTGGAATGAGCTGACATCACTGGACGAAATATTAGCCAGCGATATACAGACAGATAGAAAACTTTAGAATAGACTGGAATGAGCTGCTATCACTGGACAAAATATTAGCCAGTGATATGCAGACAGATAGAAACATTTTAGAAATAGACTGAAATGAGCTGATATCGCTGGACAAACAGATGAGCCAGAAAATATCAGACAGATAGATACACTTTAGAATAGACTGGAATGAGCTGCTATCACTGGACAAAGTATTAGCCAGTGATATGCAGACAGATAGAAACATTTTAGAAATAGACTGAAATGAGCTGATATCGCTTGACAAACAGATGAGCCAACGATGTCAGAGAGATAGTAACATTTTAGAAATAGAATGACATGAGCTGATATCGCTGGACAAACAGATGAGCCAGCGATATGCAGACAGATAGAAACATTTTAGAATAGAATAACATGAGCTGAATATCACTTGGGCACAAAATCCGAGCCAGTGATAATCAGACAGATAGCACCCCTCAGAACAAAGTTTTAAAATGTTTATTTGTTATGTGAAACTACTGAGTGTGTGTGAGCATGGGCCTACAATAGGTGCCAGGAGCACACAGACCTACACTTGTGATTGAGGAGATCGCCAAGGGACAGAGAGAGGGTCGGTTGAAGGAGATCGGGATAAAAGTGGATCATTACAGATAGCAATTGGGATACTGATCAAGGATTTGCACAGGATACATACGTTGGACATAAATGCTTTGATAAAAGTATTCACATGCCTCTCAACAGACACGCCTGAGCCTCTGAGTAATGAGGAAGGCCTTTTTCCCTACAGCTCCTCTTAGTCCTCCTTACACCCAGAGAAGGACAGAGAAGAAGGTAAGGAGGCAGAGCAGAGTACAGAGGTTTTGGAAGACGAAATCGGAGCTCACAGTGGGAAGTGATTGGGAGACATAGGTTTGTAAGAAATTCTCCTCCTGTAAGGAAACGTGGAAGGCTCACACTAGGTTAAAACTTAGAAGAAACATCACTATAAAATCTTACAGTGTGCCTTGCTATAATAAATGTTGTCACATATAAAACAAAATCAAAAGGTTGTGATGCACATGGCAAAATGTATACACTTTTGTAGAACAATATACTCACAACAATAAAGAAATATAGTTATAACACTGTTAGAAGATTCATGTATACACGTTAGTAGAGCAATATATTCACATCGATAAGAAAATAGTAAGAACACTGTTAGAAGGTTTATGTATACACCTCAATAGAGCAATGCACCCACATTAATGAAGAACTAGAGAGTAACCTGTTAGAAGTTGATAACTTGTGTAAAACTGAAATAAGTAAATAAAATAAAGAAAGAGAAATAATTGTATGAAGTAATATTTGCCACAGACATTAAGCCCACAGGTGGGGGCCACACTCAGCAGAAGACCTTGGCTCAACGCCCAGATCTGGGCTTGCTGCCCAGATCTTGGCTCACTGCCCAGACCTGGCTGACTGCTCAGAAGAGACAAGAGATAAGAAGTCTTACACACACAGGTAGGCCAGAGCAGCATTCTCACACACACAGGAACAGCTAAAACTTGGATTAAGTGAAATAAGAAGTAAGAACAAAATTGTTTCTGTTAATTGTAAATTAGAAAAATAACTAACATCACCAGAGAACAGAGGATCAAGCTACTAACACAGGGTTGAGACAACAGTCAGAGTAGGGTACATCACATTGGAAGTAGATAGGTTAGGACTATTCATAACACAGGGAAGAGAAAGGGAACAACCACATAGTAATTAAGATAGCAGTGGCCTATAACCGTTTCCCATATTAACACACGGAATCGGAAAAAAAAGCCAAACAACTTATCTAACAAGCAACAAGCAAACTACAGGGATATATGGCACAAGGAGGACATGAAGTGATCTGGACCATAAACATTACCCAGCATAGAGAAGAGGGGTATTATATAAACTTTGACACTGGACAACACGTGGAATTCCAAGGCAAGAGGTTGCCATTCCCAACATACTGTAGAGAGTGGTGGGGCCTTGTTGAAGTAGTAATTTATACACTTGGTGACATATACCCTGGCACACATTTGCAGGAGAATCAGGAGTGGCCACAAACCCGAGCAATAGCTGGAGACGCACATAATAGTGAAAAGTCAGAGGAAGAGTGGGTGGTTAAAATCACGGAACACCCAAAAGGAGGGCGTAAGCACCACAGACAAATAGGGGGCAGCGGTTCCAGGACAAAGACTGCTGCTTCCAGCTCACTGTGAAACTTGGGGAGACTTGAGTGACGCCATACTATACACAGTCGGTGACCTACGCCCATATACACCAGAAGATAACCAGCCAGTGTGCATCATACCTAGCTTCAACGAACAAGAGGCACACCTCCGAGACTGGGAACTGGGTTGGTACCTGGAGTGGGAACAATCTAGTAATATAGAAGACCAAAACCAACGCCAGGTGCACCGGGAAGACGACGACTCGGAAGAGGATCTGTTATATATCAACGAGGAGGTTCAGAACATTCACTTGAAAGACCACAACTATTCAAAAGACTAAACCCACAGGAGGGAGAAGGGTTGTGAATAATGGCGACGGGAGAAGATGACACCATTGGAGGAAGTCTTGAAAGAGAACAGGATTGCCAGAGATAGAATCAAGGAGGTCAGCAAGAAATGGGAAGAAAGGACACGGACGCACCACACCCCCTGGGCATACAATGGAACATTTGATTTAAGCACAATAGCCCAAATGCAGGAGAAGGTCCTGAACCATAAAAATCATGACAAGAGGCCCGCAAGACAAAAGAAAAGACAAGAAGAACTATTGACCTTGGAAGTTTTTCATGAAAATAGCCGAGCAGAAAAGGAAGGAGAAGGGTGACTGGGATAGGGTGTCGCCCCTAACAACAACCATAAAGAAAAAGCAAGAAGAGGGAAAAATGAAGACAAGTCAACAAAGGCAAGCATCCCCGAACCAGGCTCCAGATCCAAGGGCCCTGCCTATGGAGGAACTATGCCCACCTCCATATGGAGAAAGGGACAGACTGTATCCCGAGATACCATAACTGAAAGAAGATACAAAGGAAATGGGCCAACAGAAAGAAGGATCACCGGGCCCTGCAATCCAAGCGGCCCTAGTGTTGAGAGAAGTCACAATGGGAGGAGATCGCATGGAGGTGTGGGAAGAAATAAAGAAAATAATGGAGAGGCAACAGGACTCCCCGTCAGGAGCATCACCAAGACCAACAGCGCCCCTCTTCAGCCCTGGGGCCCCTGAGCTTTCCCCAAGAAATGAAGAGACCGGAGGGGCATTGAGGGAAACGGAGATAGACCAAAAGAGTTCGGGAAGGATACAGAGGACCGAAACAGAAGTGGCCAAAAGGTGGGAAGAAGCACTTCAAAGTGAAGACGAGGAGGCAACAAACCATAGGTGTGCTCTGTAAAGGCTGCAGCATGATTGGGGAGAAGGATTAACCCACACCAGTACTCCCAAAGGACAGGAACAGAATAAAAACACAGGGATAGAAAATAAGAGATCACAAACAAAACAGAGGGATGATCCAGGAGCATCAGAGAATGATGGAGGAAGAGCAGGTTGCAGCCATTCAAAGAGAAGCTGAGATACAACGTGAGCGCTGGAGCGAGAGGAAAGCACTTGAAGCAAAACGACTTATAGATAAACTGACAAAGACAGAAGGCAATGAGCAAGGAAAAGAAGAACTGGTAGCCAGAGCTTGGGAGAAAATGGGAGAGGCTATGAAATGGATATAAGAAAGAGTAAGCATGTGGGAATCTGAAAAGCACCAGAAATACAAGGTCAACTTCTTGAAGCTCATGTAAGAACAGAGGGAGAAATTAGAAGGAGTCATAGAGGAGATGAGCCTTGAGGAGAAGCATGAAGAAGAAAGGGCGAAGGCAGAGCTTCTGGAACAAGAGAAGGAGAAGCATTGGAGGTGGACAAGAAGGGAAGAAATAGAGGAGGAAAGGCTGATTAGCCTAGCAGCTGAAAGGACTAAATTGGAAGAGCGGAAAGGGAGAACTAATGAAACTGGAGAAAATATATGAGTGTGTCCAAAATATTAGAACGAAAGCCAAGAAGAGGAGTGCTTAGTAAAATTCCGCGTAGAAGAGTCCGAATCAGAGTGGGACACAAACGACAGCGAAGGGCCTAGTGAGGAGGAGGACGACCTGGATATAGAGCATGACGGAGCCCATTACATCGCAGAAATAAATCAGGAGCAAGGGCGAACAATGGAGCAGGACCAGACACAGAAAACACAACCAAAACTACTGAAACGGGGGGCAATCTGTGGAGGGTGCAAAAAAAAAAAAAAAAAAAAAAACAGTTTAAAGGTACAAAAGGAGTACGATCCCACCAGAAAAAAAGAAAAAAAGAACGGATTAGAAAGGAACGAGAGAGAATGCAAAAGAGGCCCATGAAGATTCAGATGAAGAAACACATGTCATGGCACCAATAATAATAAAAGAGAAAAAATCATACTACCAGCCGTGGACTCACTCGGACGTGAACGGTCTCTTGGCAAGGCTCCCAGTGTTACACGAGGGAGGAGGTAGATGGATTTCAACGATAAAAAACCAGACACAAGGACGAACCTTGACAGTAGGGGACATAAAATATGTGCTCAGTTTGTTACTGGGAAAATCTGAGACGGAAGCGGTGTTAGAGAGGGAGAAATTAGGGTATCTGATGGCAGACAGCAGCCTGGATGCAAAGGACTTTGATAGCTATCGACCCCGAATATGGAAGGCCTTGAGGGCAGCCTACCCAAACCAGTACAGCCCCACGGCCGTCTACATAGAGAAGCTTAAAGATGATGACAATCCCGCAGCTTTTGTGGAGAGGGCAGCCAAAGACTGGACAGCCAGGATGGAACAACGACCAGAGGAATCATATGCATCCACAATACAATTCAGACAGGCCGTTATGGACACCCTGCCGAGACCAGTAAAGGCACAGTTAGAAAATGACTGGCGCTTGGGTTGCATGACTAAAGATGAGTTCAGACTAGCAGTGGCACACTACGTAACACTCCACAGGCAAGGAGAAGATAAAAAGGAACAACAAGAAAACGAGGTCTTGCGAAAACTCACTCAAATGCAGTTCCAAGAGACAAAAAGCGCAAAAAAGGTCGCTACCCAAGCCCCAATGATGCTGGCCGCAGACCCGGTGCTAGGAGGCCAGGCTCTTGCCCCACAGCAACAATCAACACAAATGGTACAGCAGCCTGTGACAACACCAATGGTACAGCAGCCTGCGACGGCACCAGTGATACAGCAACAGGGGATGATACAGCCACAACAAATGCCACCAGTGACATTTCAACCAGTGATGTATGGGCCTATACAACAACAGAGACAACAATGGTACCCACAGAACAAAGGCCGAGGTGGGCCCCACGGAGGGGGATTTGGGCCAGGAAGAGGAGGCTATGGAAGAGAACGACAACGTACTCAACAAATCAAGGACCAGGTAGCTTCCAGTGCTGGGTGTGCAGAGGAGTAGGACACATCTCCAGGGACTGCCTGACTAGAACTGGTAGACAAGGCAACCAAGGGGGACCAGCACCACCACCACAAGGGCAGATACGACAGAGTGTCCCTCAATATGGAGGAGCTCTGTCACAAGGCCAAGCCCAGTCTGGCAACCAGGTGACCCATTATAGGGGAGGCCCGCCGCAGGGGCAGACTAAATCTGCCCAGGTCTCCCCCTATGAGGGAGCCTACAATTGACAAGGCCCGGAAAAACCAGGGGAGGTGGATGCAAAACCGATGCTGCAGGTTCTAATACAGGGCAGAGAGGTTAAATGTTTAGTGGACATGGGAGCAGCGTACACTTGTCTTCACCCAAAAGATGCCCAGCACCTCCCCAGGTCTTCAGGAAAATGTAGGAAGACGGTGGGTTTCGCGGGAAAAAACGCAGCTTATTCCAATAACAGCCCCAGTATCAATTCAAATAGAAGACTAGGAAATTAGGATACCAGTGTTAATAGCGGACACACGCCTGTCAACCTGCTGGGGCGGGACGTGTTGTGCAATCTAAGACTCCAATTTGAATGCTCCCCGTCAAGAGTGCAGATGTTAGCAACCCAGATGGATATGATGACACATGGCCCCCCACAAAACCACGTCCAGCAAGTTTACTGGATCGGTCAGTTGGAACCAGACCTGGAACAAGAGCTATACAACAAACTTGCAGACCAAATAAGCAACCTCCATGGCCATCTACGAGCACCAAGATGTCCCTTTCACTGCACAATTAAGTTTGACCAGACGCCAAATGAAGAAAGAGAGGAAAAGTGGAACAGAGAAGTGGGAGGCTGGAAACACATTCCACTGGACATACACGCAGTAATAGTGGCTAAAGAAGGAGTAGCCGCTGACGTAAAGTTCATGGAAGGAGGGAATATGGGAATACACTTTGACATGCCTGGAACAATGCCCCACATCACGTTAAAAGTGGCAGAAGGACACAGAGCAAGAGAGATGGGCCCAGTGATGCTCAAGGCTCGATGTGCCAAATGGAAGGGGACAACAAATGATTGGGTCCAAATAGCCACTGACCCAGAAGACGGTCCAATGTACAGAATAACGCTAAGCAACCCAATCACCGTATGGGGCGTCCCACAAATAATCGAGCTCATGAATGCAGGACTCCAGGAACAGACGGGCATACCTTATGCCAAAAGGATGCCCCTATGGAAATGCATTCGGTTATACAAGCTGTTCCCAGGAGCAGGACAACAATGCTGGGACAAAACGCGACACAAACCTTTTGACAGCAATGATATGGACTGGGACACATACATGCAGCACCTGTCATGACGTTTTAAAGAGACTGATGCACCGCCGACGGCACACGCCTCAGACTTAAACCCAGAAAAAAGGCTAAAGTCAAGAAACAGCCCTGGAAGAAGCCCTCAATATACCGTATGTCAAACCCTGTCTATATGGCAATCCCTATTGCATGCATGGCCTGATGGCAGGAATAGGGTAGCGATGCTGGGACAAAAAAGAATAATGTGTCCTTCAGCAGGTTTGACCCAGACGGGGACAGATATATGTGATACAATGCATGGATCGTGAAGCAGAAGAGATGCTTGTGGAGCCAAAACAAGCAGCCTGGAAAATGATGATGCTGCAGGAGGCAACGGAAACGGATGAGAAACACGTGGAAAGAATATTAACACAAGAACCATCCGTGGTGTGGTTCCAAGGAGATGGAGACATAGGACTGGTTAAGTCAGCAAGCCCCATGGAAGTAAAATTGAAACCAGGAGTAACGTTGCCATTCCAGCCACAATACCCACTCTCAGCAGAAGCAGTTGAAGGAATTAAGGAAATGATTGAAGACCTTCTGCAAGCAAGAGTCCTAGAAGAAGTCCCAAGCGCAAGGTGCAACACGCCTATTTTCTCTATACGAAAGGCAGATGGAGTGAGATGGAGAATGATCCAAGATCTCAGGCCGGTAAATGCATGCATTGAGGACTATCCGGCAGACATACCACATGCTAACGTGTTACTGACATACATCCCGTCTGACGCTACCACGTTTTCCGTCATAGATTTAACGCAAGCTTACTTCTCCATTAGAGTGGTGCCAGCGAGCGAGGAACTTTTTGCATTCCAATATTTGGGAAAAAACGTATCAATACAATCGTTTGCCTAAGGACCTCAAATTGAAAAGCTAATAACCTAAAGCGCGTCACGTGTCAGAGCACGATCCTGCAATATTTCAATGACGTTTTGATATGTGCCCTGGACAGAGAAACGTGTGAAAAAGGACACAGTCCATGTGTTAACCGTTCTGGCCGAAGGGGGGTACAAAGTGTCAAGAAAAAACTGCAATTTGCCCAGCCCAAGGTGATCTATTTAGGTGGACACAAGGGAATTGCCCCAGAGCATATTGAGGCCATCACAAAGGAACCAAGACCAACCACGGTAAAACAGATGATGTCGTTCAGTGGCCTCAAAGGATTCAGTAGTGACTGGGTAGAGTGCTATGAACAGAACATAGCCCCACTCCGAGCTATGATCATGAATGCAGAAACCAACAATCTGAAAAACCGCCTCACCTGGACAATGGACGGAAATGAAGCATTTGAGCGCATCAAGGGAGAACTGCAGCAAGCACCTGCTCTTGCACTGCCGGACTATGGAAAACCATTCCACCTGTATGTGTCAGTGAAGAAAGGGGAGGGAAAGAACGCATACATGACAGCTATTTATCGCAGACACAGTGTCATGGGAGAAGCAAACAAGCAATTGCGTACTATAGCTCTTAACTGGAGGCAGTGGCTCAGGGTTATCCACCATGCTTTCAGGGACTTGAGGCAGTGTATTCAGCATATGTCAGGGCCTCCAGCATTACCATGGGATGGTCAGTGATCATACACACCAGTCGTGCAATAGCCCAGTTAGTTGAACAAGGAAAGTTCTGCCTGACACCCCAGAGACAGCTCAGATATTACAATCTGTCCCTTTACCCTGATGTCAGCTTAAGGACATGTGACACAGCAGGAAAACTAGCAGATCTTGTTACCCTCGACTATGAGGGTGTACCACACAACTACAACACAACTGTGTAGCAGACTCAGTAGCCTTCGGTAAGCTTAGGGAGCATCAAGAGAGTGAGCTACTGGGGGATGGGATAACATACTTTGTAGATGCTGTAGTCATAATTATGACAACAAAACACACACAGGGTTCAGTGTAGTGCAAACATTGTAAAAAAAAAAAAAAAAGAAAAAAACTAGCGGAAGGCCATGAGGCAACCATATATATTGACAGTGCATACACTCACAATGTTTGCCATGTGCATGGCGCACAGTGGAGGCAAAGAGGCTTCAAAAAACAAAACAAAACAAACAACAACAAAAAAATCTGATTTTATTCAGAAATTCAGTTATTATTAGCTGCCATAATGCGACCAAAAAGGCTAGCTATATGCAAATGCAAAGCACAATGTAAGGGGCATTACCATAGGTCATGTTAAGGCAGATGAGGTAGCAAAGGAAGCTGCCTTAGAGGCAAGAAAGCTTAATGCCGTCACAAAACCCCCTCAGGAGAATGAACCACATAGAGTGCTGTTCAACAGGTCAAACTCGGATGGTGGCCCCAAAATTGGCTCCTCGATCTCCTAATAGATCAGGCACATTGTGTTTCTCACAGTGCAAGGGAGGATGTGAGGCAGCAGATTCTTGACAGAGGATTCTGGGCACCATTGCTTCAGGATCGCATTGCTTATGTGCTGAGGTCACATTTGTGCAATAAGCAACTCAAGGAAAGGCATACAAACATAGGGCCAAGACCCCTGGGACACATTCCACTCCCAGAAGGTCCATTCAAACATCTAGTAATGGATTACATTGACATGGGAAAAACAGTCAATTCATACAAACATGTTCTAGTGATAGTATGTCGATACTCAAGGTGGGTGGAAGCCTGACCAAGCAGGGGACAGGATGAAAAGACTGTGATTCATTTTCTGGCAAGAAGTGATCCCCAGATTCGGAATTCCAGAAATAATTAGCAGTAATAATGGTAGAGCTTGAGCGCAGATCCAAATTTGCCAAATCTAAATTGGGTAGATGCATTGCCAATTGCATTAATGATAATGTGAAAAAAATCGCACCATGCACCTAACGCCGCATGAAATGGTGACTGGAAGAGTGATTCTTACTCTGTGAATTAGTGACGGAAACCCTTGCTAGAACTATTGGAGCAGAAAGTGAGCAGTTATACTAAACAACTTTCCCAAGTTCACAGGGCAATTTTCAATGAGCGGAAGAAGAGAAAGGAGATTGGAGAGGGGGTCTGAAGAAGGACCCATTCAGGGCGGTGTCACAGAGAAGAACGGAGGAGCCGGACGATGATCAGGGGAACCAAGGACCGCCGGGACCCCCACCAGACTCCCCTGGGGTGGATGATGGTGGTGGGGAATCCGGGGGAGAATCAAGTACGAGTAGGGGTATGGCAAGGAGGATACTGCCAGCTCCTGATACTGGCCCTAGGCGTGATGTGCCTAGGGGGCATGGTGTTTTCTCTCCCCTATCTGTTCCTGCAGGTGCTGTTGATGATGGGGTCGAGCCAGGCCCAAACGGGAGGAGGCGGACACTTACACCCAGAACTGAGGCCACTTCCGAACCCCAGGTATCTGAGACCATGCCAGCTGCCCTGAGAGACAGCCATCCCTGTAACGAGCCCTCTAGAAGTCACTGCAGCTGGCTGTACAGTCGACTCCAAAACCCCCTACAATGATGGCTACACCAAAGAAGCGACGGGACCAGAAGAAGGAGGGAAAGTGACAACACCGCCGCTGCTGCACCAGTAGAGGGACGCAATCGACTGGGGAATCTGGTACTCTTTTGACCTTCCTAATGACAGACCAGCCGCTACAGAGGACTTCGTAGGATGGTAGTAGAGAACAAGACAATGGGGATAGACTCATTTTGTACGTACATCCCTGGAACAGATGAAGACATTGAGGGTGTTATAAAGGCAATGGATAGACTTAAGATCCTGAACACTGAAGCTCATGGAAGTTCGGGAAAAGAATAGAAGAATATAACATTAGATGTAGGTGATGTGTCAGGTATTTTTTAGTCCAGTGACTCAGTGGCTGAAAAACAACTTTGAGTCAATGGGAGCACTGATTGGAAAATGAGTATGAAGAAATGAACCCGAACACACGTGGACATGAGAATCAAAGAATGTTGGAGGGGCTCCAGACTTGTTTGGTCCTCCATCCACCGGTTTGGCAAGAATAGGGTGGGGCATGCGAGAAGCCCACACCTATACACAAGAATACATAGATGCTTTGTCTGTACACACACACACACACACAATTACTGATAGGTAACTCACAGGACATGTACCTGCACGCCCAGGTGACAGAGAAAAGGATAGAAGTCATGGGCTGTGACCTGATACGAATAGTCGCCTCAAAAGAGCATAAAGTGATAAGGGAAAGGTAAGATGGATGTTGATGTATGGCTAATGAATACTTATTATGCGTAGATGAAACATAGAATTGTGGAGGATTAGCCCTCACCTGCAAGGCCATCCAGAAGAGTTGGATAGTGCTGCTTGCTTGAAATTTATATTACATGCTCTCACCCCAGCCTGCCGTATGCTAGCCCCGGCCCGCCAAAAGGCGTGGCGGAGTTTGTGGCTCAGGCAGTGCCCAAGGACGGGTAAGACCCCATTTTGGTCAGCAGGGGCAACCTAAGGCAGGGGGCTGACGGCCCGGCTCCATAGTGTGGCGTACACTTGCGACCGGTGACGTCCACCGACGAAGGGGCATAAGTGTTGAGATATCTGGGAGATATCTAAGGGGGGGGGGGTGATGCTACGGGAGAACAGGGGGGTGGGACATGTAAGGAAAATAATCAACCTAAATCAATATATAATCAATATATATATATATATATATATATACTTTACTTACAAATATGTGAGGAGAAAACGGAGTGGCAGATTGGGGACAAATACGATCATGATGTTGTTATGTAACTCCGAATCGTCACGATGGCCGTTGCATGAAAATTATGTTTATGCTCAAAGTGACTGACATATTGGTCGGCTTTGGGGACAAATCCGTCTCGGGTCCTAGCCATTGTCATAAAAAAAAAAAAAAAAAAAAATTGGTCTTTCTGTCACCCGTTCTGGACGCCCAGGTTTGATAATTTAGCAATATTACACATATTTGAGAGTACTAGTGCATAATCATTTAAATAGATTAGGTAGTGATACATTACGGGTTACATTTATATACAGTTTTTTACAATTACACATATGATAGTGAAAATTGTACAATCATCACTTATTAAGGGTGCTAACCATATACAAGGTTCCATAGCAAATGCTCACGCATGTCTGGATGAAAATGCCTTGACAATGTATTAGGTCACGACATATAATTTATGCTTGCTGTAGAGTGAGGCTAATTTAGCCTCAAAGGAGGGAATATGTGGTGGATTTCTATGACTTAACGGATGCATGTATGGTTTTTATAAACTTTGATATTACTGCAATTATTATGAGACTTCAAGGCCTGTACACATCTAAAACAGACCAGACCAGCAGTCAAGGAGTGGGGTGAAGGAGTTCACAGTGACACCTGGCTAGATGGTCGAGGTGAAGGAGTTCACAGTGAACTAGATGGCCGAGAGCGAGAGGATGATGTAATTGGATGATGTAATGGTGGTAACAGCAAGGCCAAGTAACAGGTGGCAAGATAAGAAGCCCTGTTACAACTGGACTTTATGCATGATGAGACAATGGGTTCCACCAATAGTCGTAACCTTGGTGGATGCTGATTTCGAGGGAGGCGAGAAGGCCCAACTTCAAGGTTAAGGAGTATAAAAGATAGGCCGCAGCCATTTTGATTTCAGATCTCATCGGGGGCGCCAGCTGATGACATCTCACATCACCCTATTGCTTGACACCTGGTCTGGACATCGTTTAGGCTGGACTATCACTGCAATACGGTGAATAAAGATCAACAGTCTTCAGAGATCTCCTGTCTGCATTGTCTCCTTCGGACGCTTTGTTCCAGAGTGCTAATTAGTAAGTAGTTAAGTGATAAATTGTTCATTGGATTCGGAAGTGGACCGGTTTTTCCACGACACTAGTCTCGAACTTTACAGTTTACAGTCGACATATCGAGTTAAAAATATTTTTTTCTTCATGTGTGCCCAAAATAGTCTGTCGTAGGACCTGTCACTTTGGCAGACGACTGACAGACTTGCTTTAATTAATAATAAAAACAACTCGCATTGACTATTTTTCTTACAATAGTCTACAAAAAGTGGCATATTTTGAGCTAATAATTCAGTCACCACTTCGCCTGCGAAGCTATAAACCTACGCCATAAAATAGGCTACCTAGTTTGCCATTGCCAGAGATTATCAAGTGCTGGCATTTAAAAACGTCTGTCTACTTTTAATTCTAGGAATACAAAATAATTCTTCTTTCTAAATTATGTCTGTAAAGAGTGAGTTGGCGAAAATAAAATACACATAGTCTATTCATTTTGTGAGGATAGACTTGAGGTTACTCACCTTGTTAACGTCTTCTAAGTGGTGCTGTCTGTCAAGGCACATGCAATTATATACATCAACTTAAACTTAGATCTATTTGTTGATTGGTTCTTTTTGTTGCTGGAATGCATTGATTGGTCCTCATATGATCCCTGAGATTTTACAGTTGTCTTAATTTATGTCCCTGTCAGCTATAACTTTACATGTTTAATAGCTTAGATTAAGTAAATACACCAGGATTGATATGAATTCAGTGCAGTGTATAGTTCATATCATATCAGTGATCATATCAGAAAAATCTTTTATTTCTGGAGCCATAAGCAAATATTTATAAGATTAAGTAGGAGCAGGTCATATAGGCCTAGTAGGCCTGAGTGGGTATTTTTCCTATTTACTATTATGTTAAGTTACCAACTACATTACTGTACCTCCTTTAGGCCTATAGTATGTTACTTATTGAAGAATTGGGGTTTTTCACAGTCATTCATTGTTAAGTGTTCCTTGTTACACCCACATAATTGCATTTAAAATGAGAACACTTAAGTGAATTTGAACATGACATAAATGCTACCATCTTGCAGTATATTTGATGTTCTCAGAGTTACATTCATGCATTATCATTTTATCAGCATGGCTGGAGGGAATATATTGAACCTATTTTTCATAAAATATGTTGTGTTTTCATATTAGGCTGATCAGCTGCGAGTTGCCTTACTGACGGCATTAGTAACAACAAAGCTAAAGGCCAGGCCATCAGTGCGTTGCAGACTGAGCTAGCAACTATTCAGGCCATCAGTGCGTTGCAGACTGAGCTAGCAACTATTCAGGCCATCAGTGCGTTGCAGACTGAGCTAGCAACTATTCAGGACATCTGTGGTTGTGCGCTGCAGGAGGAAGGCACAGGGGTACAAGAGCATTCAGACCCAGACCAGCAGATTTAAAGACACCCTCTATTCTCAAGACATCAGGATGCTGAACTGTCGTTATCATTTCCACACGTAAGACAATACATTTAAAATATTTCAACTGATATAAAGGTAAACCACCCTGTACTTTCACCATACTGTTCAATGTTTGACATTAATTTTTACTGTCAGCACTTGTACAAGTACACATTGTAGTTTAAGTATTTTACTGTCAGCACTTCTACAAGTACACATTGTAGTTTAAGTATTTTACTGTGAGCACTTGTACAAGTACACATTGTAGTTTAAGTATTTTACTGTCAGCACTTGTACAAGTACACATTGTAGTTTAAGTATTTTACTGTCAGCACTTCTACAAGTACACATTGTAGTTTAAGTATTTTACTGTCAGCACTTCTACAAGTGCACATTGCAGTTTAAGTATTTTACTGTCAGCACTTCTACAAGTGCACATTGCAGTTTAAGTATTTTACTGTCAGCACTTCTACAAGTGCACATTGCAGTTTAAGTATTTTACTGTCAGCACTTCTACAAGTGCACATTGCAGTTTAAGTATTTTACTGTCAGCACTTCTACAAGTCCACATTGTAGTTTAAGTATTTGTATTTGATGTCTTCTGCATTTAACTTGTTTGATGCAATAATGCAGATATAGCACATTTAATGTGACAAGCACAGACCCAATGTGCTCCATTATCATTTATTCTGTGAAGTCCAGCTGACACTTGAGTAAGCTATAACAATTTCATAACTGATAAATTACATGACAATAAACGTAGATTCAAGCAATTGAATTGTACATAATGAATATTATTTAATCTACTTTCTCTAACGTTCAGAGACTTGAAAGGTGTGATAGAGTAGCTATGAGGTCAGCATTGGCAGAAGCACAGCAGACTTTGGTGAAAGTCATATTTGGGTATACATTTACTCATTCAAAAGTTGGTTTACTTGGTTTACATACAAAAGAAAATACATAAGTCTTTAATGTCTTTTGCTCATAAGGTTAAAAGAACCTTGGGAATAACCAGGACAAATACCCTTGGTGAAAATCATTGCCAAACATCAAATGTTATTAAATGTGATTTGTTTATTTATTATTTATTTGGTTACCATTGAGCTTAAAATGACCATGTACAACTTAATATCAGTTTGAAAAATAAGTTTTATTTTTTCACTTGTTCTGAAAGTCAACACCATAGTCAGAAATCCACCACCTGGTCTGACACTGTGGAATGAACTGGCCTATATCAGAGAGAACGAAAACAATAATAAATAAATAAATGGTGACCGTGATGACAGGCTACATTCAGGTAAATAGTTGTATTTAGCTTGTGAGCAGCATTGTAGAACACAATAGTCTATACAATAGAAATACTAGTTGGGAAGTTAAAATGTACCATTTAAATGACAGGCTAAAGATGTGATGGAATAAAATTCAAGGCATGAGTTGTTTACACTACATAATCTTCATTCCAGTGTTTTGACAGCAAAATTAGACCGAATAATTCATAGATGTGCCTACCATGAACATGATAAACCACTCACTACTCATAAGCATTTTTTAACTGGTGTAAAAGTTAATAGCTGTTAATATTAACAGCCTTACCTTAGGTTTTATGACAATCATAAAGGACTGGGCCTATACAATTAGACAATATGCAAGTGAAGGGTGTATGTAAATAGAAGTCTAATTAATTTAGTTAACCCTTTATTAACCTTTTTGTCTGACAATTAAACGATAAACTGTCATACGCTCAGTTTACATTGAGATTATCCACTTTTAGTTGTATCACTGTTTTATTGGCTATTGGCATAAGTAAATACCATATTAGCATTATCTTGATCAAATTACTTTAATAGTTTATCAATGTTTTATTTATACTGTTATCATTTTGATGAAGTAAACAATGTTATAATGGTAAAGATAGCACATATTTGTTTAAATGTTATGCTGTTGCATATTACATCCACTAGATGGCAGCATAACAACATTAAAAAACCTTTTGAAATAAATGCTAACATAAGTATTAAGTAAGGTATTAGGTATATTTAAGCTGTTGTCATAATATAGCCATACACAATAATATTTTCATATATCAAAAATTGTTCATTAGAAATGTCAATAAAAGTAGGTCAATAAATACATGTAAATATTTACATGTACATTGTTTGCAAATGAGGCAATTACCAAGTTGCATGTGTAGTTACACATTTATCAACTAATATATGTTATGCATGGATTAGTTTAAAGAGAATTGCCACGACAAATTGCCATTATAATTTTGTTTACCTAAAAACTTTTCCTTTAACCATAAATATAACTAGTGTATATCCTCACTCAAAACGTTCAACTTATTTCATATCAGATTTTGTTTTCATTCTGCAGTTCACATAATAGGTTACAGCAGCAATATACAGAAGTAGGTGGTGGATTCAATAATTAAGTTAAAATACAAAACACAGGATCATGATAACTGTAATATGTTTGAAGGACACCTGAATGGGCACAATGCTGGGGATCCGAAATGAAGATATTGTCCAACAGTGTATTTTTCTCAGTGGTTGCGGTGGTTATTAGATTTGTGAACCCTCTAGACTTGAACAACTCATATATTGGTTTTCTTCCATTGGCCAGCAGGTCCTCGTTGAAATCCCCACAGACAATAACTGGACCATCAGCTATGACATGTAAAGAGTCTAACAGATGACAGAGATTTTGCATGAATAAGTTTGTGCTGTAATCTGGTGGTCTATATATCACTGCAATTAGTGCTGGAACTGGGGACATCACTTTCACTACCAGGAATTCAAGGTCAGTCACCCCCTGTATGTATGGCACATGATGGGCTTGAACATGGCTTTTCACAAACACAGCAACTCCCCCACCATTCTTCTGTGCTAGATGAGAAAGAGTCTGACACGTGTCTGTTGCGCTTATACATACGATAGTTCTCCAACTGGATGTTTTCTGGGACAAATGTGCCAAAAAGGTGTGTCTCAGTAAAACACAGTACGTCTGTGAGGCACATTTCATGGTGTTTTTTGACATCCTCAATATGAGCTGACAGTCCCTCTGTGTTATGGTGAATCAGTGTCAGACTTGATGATGAACTGTTTGATGGGACATGGTGGAGAAGGGGCATAGCATTAGCAAAATCTGCTCTCTGCATGTTTTCCAAAGAGATTGATATTTCTGGATCGGAGTAAATCTTTTTTTCGTCAAAATCAATTATGCGCAGTCCACGCAATGAGGTAGTTCTGCTTAGGCCCACATATGCCATACCTGGTTCAAAGATTCGGTACAATGAGACCACGGCTGTAGCACGGGACATTCCCTGGCATTTGTGAATGGTTACACTGTAGCATAAGGAGATCCCAAACATAAATCTAATGACACCTTTTTTGCTCAGACGTTCCTCCATTCTTTCAATATACACCAGGTTGTCTGCTCTGCCCGGCACTTTGTTGCGATGTCTCTGGCCTGCGTTTGGATCGTCTAGCTCAATGCCTATCATCTTCACATTTTTGCCATTTTGGACCAGGTAAACGATTTTGCCAATCTTTCCAAATGAGCCATTCACAAGTCCATCTTCTACATCTATGTTTCTGGTGAGCATCACACGGGCACCCTCAGTAATTTGTAGTCTATCAGGTCCCCTTTACGTCCTTCAAAGGGTGCTTTCTGTCTCTCCATAAGACCAGTTTGAGGATCTTTTCTGTAGTCATGGGCTTCCACATTGACCAGTTCTGAGAATATAGCAGAGATGGTGTCTGCATTGTGCTTATCCACTTCTTTGTTTGTAGCAAAAACATGCAGGACGTCTTTGGGGCAATCCTCAGCTTGACATATGGCCTGGGAAAGTAGAGATCTGTCTGCTTCAGTCAATGGCTCATCCTTGCGTTTCACTCTAATCCTGTTAAGCAGCTCAGCAAATGCCACATCATCTTTTTGGCGCATTATTTCTGTGAGAGTGACCATTTGGAAGTGATCCTTCCAGAAATCAACAACATGATCCTCATATACGCAGAGTGGTTTAGCTTTACCTGGCGCAGGGAGTTGGTAAAAATCGCCAAAGACTAGCACACTCACACCACCAAATGCCTTTTTACTCCCCTTTATTTCTTGTAACCTCCAATTGACATATGCAAAGAGTGGTTTTGATACCATGGACACTTCATCAATAATAATAATCTCAACACTGGACATAGTTACTCTCAATTCATCCAGACGGTTTCCAAGGCACTGGTAAGGTGGTTTAAGGCTTCTTGGCAGTTTCAGGACAGAATGCAGTGTCTTGCCAGATATGTTAAAAGCTGCTGTGCCGGTAAATGCTGTGAGAAGGACAGTGGGCATGGACATGTCTCTCTCCTCTGTGATGCGGGGCAACTTGCGGAGTATCTTTGAAGCCTCTGTGTAGATGCATTTGATAAGGTGAGATTTGCCAGTTCCAGCTCCACCAGTGACAAAGTAGAAAAATTGATCGGCACTTTGTCCACAAACTCGTCTCATGCACCACTTACGCACTGTATAGAATATGGATGCCTGCATTTGATTTAGATTTTGGTACATGTTTCGGACAACAGTGGGGTCTATTTGAGGAGCCTCAAACATTGGTACCTCACTTCCTCTGCTTGTGGTACTTGTGCTGTATTCAGGAATATCATCTTGTTCATTTATATTGTCTGAGGTTATTTCCTCACGCTCTGAAATGCACTCAAGGCGAAGAAGCTCTGTCTCAGGAGCGAGGGTTGTCCATGCATCCTCCACAGGCCCATTTTCTTCCAAACTCTCCCTGGCTTTCTCGATGGCTTCACTATTTTTAACTGTGATCTTCTCTCTTTGACAATAGAAAATACATTCTCTGGATCGTCTTTTCCAGGAAGCCTTACAAAACCTGTTTTGTAAAATGACTCGTACGTTGGAAAACCATTGGGTTTCAATTGTGAATCTAATCGGTAAGGGAGGTACAGTTTGAGTAACGTGCCATACAATTTCTCTGGAGTTTTTGTCTCTGAAAACCGGGCGTATCTGATGATGGCAGGTCTACCAGTTCGCTTCTGGATAAATCCCATCTCATTCTGGAGAGGTAAAACTTTCTTTCCTTGTTTTTGCCTTCCGTACACCACTCTGTACGTGGAAGTAAACTCGGCCAAACACATCGTTGTAAACTCTTCAGTATCGGGCCTGTTAATGTATTTGTCTGCCAATCCAGACATCCAAACATTCTCTGACTCTGGAGTTCTGTCATTCAAAAACCTTAAAGGGACGCTCATTTTCAAAGCATTGTCATCAGTGGGTATAAATATCACGTTTCGAGAGCAAGATTTCAGTTTCAAGCTACAGACTCGTGCAACAGCCTCTTGAACACTAACTTCTCTGTTTTTGGAGTATGCTTGCATGATCTGTTTCATTTCGTCACAATCAGATGTATTGGATTGAGAGGTGTCCGACACAACTCGCTTCAGATACTCACTCATCTCATGTTCAGCTTTGGAAATATACGACAAGATGTACATCAGACAGGAGTAAGGGTTTAGGATGAACTGAATATCCATGTTTGCATTCCATGCCCTCAGCAAATGTGGGTTGTAGCCATTTATCCAGCAGTCTTTTGGTTTACGTTTCATCACCAGTGTGCTGGATGCTGTTAATGAACTTACACAGTTTAAGTATTCTTCATAGTTTAAGTTGCATTGTGCAAGTAGCTGTGGGATGCTTTCACATGATGATGTTGGATCATTAAGTAATTCCCACACAGGCTTTAGTTTTCTTTTGGCATCTTCAGGAGACATGAAGGCACGGTCACAATCTGCCTCATCTTCAGATTCATCCATATGCTCAGCTGGCATCGGTCGTGTTATGAATGTGTTCTCTACAGGCTGTTTAGGAAATCCAAAACGACAGTGCTTATTTCCCTTCTTACATGACTTGGAGTGACGTTTGCTGTGAGTCTGCACTTCTGTGACTATTTTAAAAAGCTCAGGGTCTGTGTTTGGATCAGGCAGCTGGCATGTTATATACTTGTCAACAAACTCACACACTTTCTCATCTGGGTCCTCCTCAAATACAGGTGCGTTCTTACACCAAACCAACATATGTATATGTGGTGAGCCTCTAGCTTGATACTCCACCCGGAAAAAGTAGTCAACAACCTCACCAATGGGCTGCGCTGGTGACAGGATCAGGTGTCTGAGTAGTGCATCAACGCGTTTGTCAAACATGCGCATGGTGGTGACAGGGTTGCTACGCAATATCTCGCATTTTGAGGCCCAGTCAAGCTCAGAAACGTCAACCTGCTCTCCTTGTTGTGCCTTTATTGTTTGTATGACCTCTGGCCATCTCATTTCGGCAGCACTAAATGTACAGAAGAATGTTGGGGTACCCAGCTGGCGAATCATTGCAAAGAGATCTCTGAGGGTCTTTTCCCAGTAGGCAGGTGTTCCTCTCAAAGGCTGCATGAACCGTGTCGCGTCTCTGTTTTGCACCAGTTTCTCAACCTCCCGTTTGTCTTGCATTCTTGCCGTTATTTTGCGTCCATCTCTGGTCATGGGTTTTCCTTTACGGAGTTGAATCGACATAGTAGACTTGGCCAAATGCATTTCTGTGACAAACTGTGCAAAGAAAATGTAATTGGAGTCGAAAGCAAATCGATTGTCAACAGAAAAAAGACGTGCATTGAAGTATCTGCTTGGCGATAATTTGCTGAGTCTATGTGTTTCATCTAAAGTGTTTGTTCCGGTGGGGAACTGCACAGGGAAAGCCATTGCCTCTAGTTTAGGAACTCTGAAAAAACTCACTGGCCTGTTTCCTTCAGCTGGTGCCACAGTGAATATGCCCTCTCCAAATGTCATCATTTCCTGCGCAATATCAGCTGGCTGTAAGCATGAATCTATTGAGCAACCGCCATTCTGCTGACTTGTACCCTGCTCAGTGTCAGGTGAATCCTGGTCATCGTGTAACTCCTGGTTTTCAATATTGTGCTGATTGTCTACAATATTTCTTTCCGAAGGTCTCATTTCAGTCATGTCACAGTCGTCCAATGCATCTGTTTCCATTGCACTGAGCTCATCATTGATGTAATTCTCATTTGCCATGCCACTCATTCCGTCCTCAAAGACCAGTGTGTCATCATTTATACTTATGTCCCTGTATTCAGAATGAATCTCTCTCAATTTTGATAAGGCACATAATACTTTGGTCATGTCAACAGTCTGGAACTGGTAATGTCCTGTATAGGCCATTCTTCTTTTCAACTTAACTTTCAAAAGCTGCGACTGGCTACTGGGCCTCGGCAAAGCATTGACTGTTGCTTGTATTTCTGAGGGTACACAAACAATTCCACCATGTATTAATTTCTGTTGGCCTTTGGGGAGACTGATTATTTTCGCAAATGGTATGTACTTTGCTATTAGGTGCCGCTCAAGTATATTCATATTGCTGAGTTCTGGGGGAATTGGTGAGAGTTCTAACATATTGATGACAGCAATCGGTGGCATTTTTCCTATTGTCAAGTTGTCTTGGCAGCTATGACAAATCCACTCTGCCTTTTTTTTGGGTGAACAACAAGATTCAAGGGAACTGCACTGATCGCTACATGTATGCACATATTTCCCTGTCAAGCATCTCTTCACCATGTCTGGGTTCCTTTGATAAGATTCATGATTGCACTTTTTCACCTGATTATAAAACAAAGCTCTGTGACATACTGTGCACACATAAGTAGGGCCGTTCTGTACAGCCATTCTGAAAGATGCAATACTCGAATGCAAAAGGGTGCTTTCTGTCGGTGTTGACTGTTCGGTGTCTTGCTCAGATCTATGTGATCTTATCTGTTGGTACTTGCGCTGTATAAGTAAAGCACAACGCATTTTATGAAGCATTTTCTGGAATCTGTCATTGCCAGATTTATTTCTCTGCAGATAACGATAATATCTGAAACGGGGATCCTTTCTGTATCTGTCAGTAAAAGTTTCTCTTTTTTTGTCTGTAATTAAGAACGTGTGCATAATGGCTTCTCATGGCCAATTTCTGCCTTGAGCGGAAATCACTTTGTGAATAGCGCTGCTTAATGTAATCTTGTTGCTTTGACCTGAAAATTGAATCCTGAGCGTAACGACTAGTGATGTATGATTTTTTTTGCAATTTACAGGTAGGGTCATGCTTGTATTGATATCTGTGGTGACATTTTTCTTTGACATTTCAAAGCTTTACTTGAATTTTCCTTTCTTTGATCTTTGTTACGTTTACATTTAGTTGATGAAACAGTAGGCTGCACATTGTTATTTATGGTGTCTGTCTGTTCATTGTGGATAGTTGGTGATACAGTAGGCTGCATATTGTTATTAATGGAGCATGTCTGTTCATTGTGGATAGTCCTATCAGATGTAAACGATACTGGCATCAACTCGTAAATCCATTCATCGCTTGAATCAACCAGGGCCCAGAACACAAGCAGCCGGTCTACCATATCAGTAAAATTAACATCGCTGCAGTACCATTCTCAACTTGGAGTCCATGAGCTGTCCTACTGTGAGGATCAAACCACCCATATCTCTCACTGTTATCTTTAAACAAAGCAATCGTAAGACTCCCTACAGTTAGTAATGCATAGTTGACATCACTTGATAAACAATGCAGTCTGTCAGAGAGCTTTAAAAAGTCTACACGATCAGGTCCCTCTTGTCTAAGATAACCATACCGCGATAGGTACTTGTGAACATGATAGATCTCTCCGTAGATTTCAACACGGTCGGGTAGCTCATCCGTTGCTAAGTGAGCTGGAGCCACATTGCCACCTGTGCTTAACATTATCTGTGCATCACTATACTGTACATCGAGTTACCTTTCTGCAAAACATAGTCGAGATCATCACTATTCAGCACAGCTCGGTGATGAAGAACAGCAAGAAATGTCAAGGAATTGCATGTGCACTGCTTGTTGGCATTTACACCATACCTGTTATGACCTTGACTATGTGATGCCACAACGTGGAAAATGCCATTCTGTTCCATCTCCCTTTGGGCAACACTGAGCTCTTCTCTTATCTCCAACTCATGTTGTGTAAATAAAGGCTGACTGGTTGTTTCAACTTCAGTGAGGGCCAACTTTCGCCATCGTATTTTTTGAGCTTCTGAACGGCGTCCTTTCCTTGGCATGCTTGCTTCAAAGCTTAACTATTTAATATGCTGTACCATGCAACTAAATGTATTGTAGGCTGAGATTGACCGTATACTCAAAATACTATATAATATATATATATATATATATATACACACACACACACACTATGTAATACAAAATATAAACTACAACTGTATTGTGCAACTACATGGAGGGTAGGATATCCAAAAGTTAGCTTTACAAATTACTTACAGTATTATTATTCAGATTACATAGGCCTACAATATTCTTGAGTCAGTACAAATAAGATGTTAATTCAATATTCTCAAATCAATATCCTTTGTTTTAATACATGTGCTTGGATCCAGAAATGAAATGGTACTGTAGAAACAGCAGCACAATGACACTCCAGAATACACAATGAAGCTACAGAATAATTTAATGGTCAGTGAGAAATCAGATGGTCAACAGAGTAACAGAGGTCTCAGTTAATGGTATTTGATGGTGATGTAGACTGAAGAATAAGTGTTAGCCCTTCAGATGGTCAGTTTTAGACAAAATCTAGGTTAGAATCTCAATCTTCGCACAGTTCAGGTCTAAAAGCAGAGGTCTAACAGATTTCACAACACAGGTATGATTCAAAGGTATGAATGGCTGACAGATATGATTCACAAGTATGGTTCTCAGAATAAGTCTCAGTATAGTTCTCAGGATAAATCTTAGTAGAAGTCTCAGGATAAATCTTAGTAGAAGTCTCAGTATGTGCTCAGATAGTTCTCAGGATAAATCTTAGAATTCTCAGGATAAATCTTAGTAGAAATCTCAGTATGAGCTCAGATATGTTCAGATATGATTCACAGGTATGGTTCTCAGAATAAATCTCAGTATAGTTCTCAGGATAAATCTTAGTAGAATTCTCAGGATAAATCTTAGTAGAAGTCTCAGTATGAGCTCAGATATGATTCACAGGTATGCTTCTCAGAATAAGTCTCAGTATAGTTCTCAGGATAAATCTCAGTAGAATTCTCAGGATAAATCTTAGTAGAAGTCTCAGGATAAATCTTAGAAGATTTAGAAGTCTCAGGATAAATCTTAGAAGATTTAGAAGTCTCAGTATGTGCTCAGATAGTTATCAGGATAAATCTCAGAATTCTCAGGATAAATCTTAGATATGTTCAGATAGGTATGTGCTCAGATATTGTCTCAGATATGTTTGTAGGTATGTATATTAGTAGGTTATGTTGTCAGTGTGTTGTGCACACAGACAGGCACTCAGCCACCAAACTGGTCTGGTCTGGAACAAGCCTGAAAGACAAAAGCCAACAAACAAGTTAAAAACGTATATCAAAAACAAAGAATGCCTACAATTGTTCATTACAACTTAAATATCTAAAAGTAATGTAGTTGCACCATCAAGCTGTAGTGGTAGTTCAATATACTATAACATTTTATTGCCTCTTCATTGCTCAGTAAACAAAGCAGAATTCTGTGTATAATTCATTTCAGTTTAAGGCAGGTGATACTAATGTAGGTCAGCGAGTTGAGCAAGGCAAGGGCAAAACTAGCTTAAACAGCTTGCTAGGTCTGTCAGTCACATTGTTTTCACTGATTACAATACACTAACAAGTGGGACAATAGTAATGAAAAAGCAGCTTTAGCCTGGAAGCAGCATAGCTGTTATAAAAACAAATCTTAACAGCTAGCTGAGGAAAATAACTATTGCGTATCACATTGGGACCACTGAAACATGACAATTACATTAATTGTATAATTGCAATTACCAAAACACAAATATAAAATTAAGCTTAATTTATAGTAGCCCATGTTCATAGTTTCAAGCCCATTAAACTGGCACATTCAAAGTGGAAAATGTCAGGCCAATTACATACTTGTGGAAGCACTCTAAGACTAAAGTAATTTATTGAGATGGGGAAAATCCTCTCATACAGTTTGATAGAGGCCATTATACGCCACTGACAAAGTATAGACAAACAACACAGCTGGTCTAGGTGTTAAAGATGGAAATAGTTTTAATTTCATACCTGTCAAGTTGTGCTGGGGGTTCTGTGCAAAATCCTCAACTTGAAAATGGAAGGACATCTATGGAGTTTTTTAAGAATGCTGGATTCCACTCAATGACTTGAAATAAACTGTGCTTTTATTTCCTCTTTTTGTTTCTTTTATTTTCTTTGAATTCAGACAGGCATATGCAGTCACTTTTTAGCATCCATTAAATGTTGTCATTTACAAGTCATTTCCATCAGGTGAAAAACCTTTAAAAGACAGACAAAAAAGTAGAGAACAGTCATCATGTAAGATGAGGCTATACACCCAATAGTAGACATTTAAATAAGTGCAATATCCCACTAGACATGCAGAAAATTACATCTCTTTCAGCAGCATTTGATGTCTAAATATAATGAATACTACTTCATTTTCCCACGTGTAGCACGGGAATCACTCAATAGAGAAAATAGATTCAAATGGCTGTTTAACATAACAGTAAGTAGCATGGGTAACCAGACATTTAGACAGGTGAAGAATAGGCCTTTATCACGGCATCTGAAGCAGGGCTGTTCAGTTTCCTGTTGGCAGGCAAACCACAGGTGTTCCTAAAAACATTAACGAGGCCTCTGGTTGAAGTAACTGTGGCCGAATCTGACACTTAATTAGAAACACCTGTGCTCACACAGGAGCAGGGCTGTTCACTTCCTACTTAGGCTGCCGTGATAAAGGCCTATATTCAAATACAAACTAATTTAATAGAAAAATATATCTACGAGTAGAAAAATATCTCTGAGTAGAAAAATATATCTACGAGTAGAAAAATATCTCTGAGTAGAAAAATATATCTAAGTAGAAAAATACACATTACGAGTAGAACCACACATGCAGCCCATATTAAATTACGTAGAACCCAACAAACATTCCACAACTGTAGCTTAAAATTTCACAGGCCCATTTGCGCACACTACAATACAGTACAATACAATCCAGCTTTAGCAACGTTGCTTAAATCACTAGGCATATGCAATAACATTTCAGGCATTTACTTAAAAGCACGGGCAGCAGGTGGAACCGCAACTCCACGGACGTTCGTGTTCCAAGCCAGTTAAGGCATGCATTTGGTTCGAGCACCAACATAGTTAAAAAGTGGTATAAATCCCTTACCGTCAGTCTCTCCAGCTTTTAAACGTCCCAGATCGCACAGAACTTCGTGAACACACAGGTAACTCTTAAGCGTTTGCCTTTGTCAGCGTCTGCTCTATTGTTTGCTGTCGTGTCTCCCCTATTCACTCCCGCTTAGTATTTAATTAACCACCTGTGCCTTGGAGGTGTGTCGCTCACGTTGCGTTGCAGACTGAATGCAATGGGAGGGGATTTGATTGATTGCGTCGGCCGACTCTCTCCGCTAACCTGACTGAAATCACCACTGTTTTCTCTTTTCCCCATGCAGCTTTCTTCCCATTGTTCCCAAACTATCCTAAATAGAGTTTGACTTCACACCTCCCACTCGAGCTTCCCTGATCCATACTGGGAAGGTCGCTACTCAACGTCAAACTCAAACTGAGGCAACAGGCAACTAGGCACCGGACGCCCCGGTGGAGGACTGCCTCCCACTTTGGTCTTCTCAGGCTCGGTTTGATCCAAGGAACTTTCTTTTCCTTCTTTTTCCTTTATAGCACTCCAGATCCATGCAATGGTCTCAACCAGCCTGTGTAAGACACTGAACAAGTTGACGTCCACAAGGCTCAGGATCGCTGGACCGACAGGTGGTTTTTGTTGCCCTGCTTGGGATGGATCCTGGTCCTGTAGTGGCTTCATCACTAGGGCCCTTGTCAGTGCGGAAACAGAGGTTTTCTTTAGCATCTTAATGATGCTCTCCCTGGGAGCGCCAAGGGCAGTCTGGTTGTCAAAGTGATACCATCTTCCACCTTTGATCCGGCTGTGCATCTTGAAATACCCCTTCTGGCGGGAAGCAAACGCGACTCCAGACACCTCTCCTTTCAAGGCATCTTCATTCTGGTCCAAGGGGGTTAGCTTAGTTTTGTTGTCACTGTCACCCATGTGATTTGGGAGGACCGTGGCTTTCGGTTTGTCATCCGGGTCTTCATGAGACTCCTGCCTCCCACTTTGCTCAGAGCATGCCCATGATTTGAGCTGAAATCCTCCAGTCTTCTGGATTTGCTCCTTATTTGCAGTAGTGGCTTTCAGGGGGTCAAGGTCGTCATGTGATGTCAGGAAATCATAGTTGTCCTGTTTCCACCCTTTCAGGAAGTCATGGTTGGTGGAAAAAGTCGTCAATTCCTGAAAGTTGCAGCCATCTTGACTAGTTGGTGGCAGTTGTTCTGGGATCCTGGCAGCGAGCTCCTCATACCTTACTGCAGCTGTTCTCATCGACCTAGCAAAGTGGGTTTTGGATGTATGGGTGGACACGGTAACGCTCTCGAAAAGGTCTGGATGCGTACCTCCAACAGTCTTCCCCAGGGGCCCGTCCCACAGCACAAGATCTCCAATGACTTGGATGCGTTGAGGAGCCAGCTTACCCTCTCGGTGGCTTATCAGTAGGCTGATCTCCTTGGGCCGCTCAAGCTCACAAGCTGGGACATCTGAGAAGAACTTCTGCAGCTGCCTCGCGGTCACACCTTGGTGGACATCTGCAATATTATTCAGTCCGTAACAAACTAGCTGGTGAGATTGGAGGGTACCCTTGGGGGTCTTAACTCTAATCTTTAAGAGGTACCTCTTTGTCTCTACACGGACCTTCATCCCTCCAACGCCATGGACAATGAGGGTAACATCTTCACTCTTTAGGTTCAGCCTTCTTGCAGCCCTGTGAGTGATGTAGTTTGTGTCAGATGCCAGGTCGATCAAGGTCCCAATTCTTTGTCCAGCATTTGCAGTTACATTAAGAAGCATCATGATGACTGGCGATTCTTGTATCCCACTTCCCACGAGGAGGCTTGATTTCTCCGTTGACATACTCATGGTTTTTGAGGCAGTGTTTGAAAAGACGTCTCTGCACTGGTTTGCAAGCCCTGGAGAAAGTTTGCTCAAGAAGTCCTCTTGGTCAGCAGTGTACCTTTCCTTTCCTCTCCCGGGATCATATTCACTCCTTTTCTGGCTTGCACCTCTTGTGCCGGTGTTGGGGCACAAGTAATAATGGTGTCCTGGGCCATGCCCATCCTGGCACTCTGGATGTTTGCAGAGGAAGGTGGGCTTACACAATGCCAGGTTATCATGTACTTCAAGACACCGCTCACATGCTCCCAGCTTCTTTACAGCAGCTTCTCTCTCTACTGGCTTTAGTGCTCGAAACTGCTGGCAGAAATACAGCCTAGTCCTGTGCTTCCAATCACCACAAACTACACATCCTAAATGGGAATCTTCCAACTTGGTGGCCCTTGTCTTGGCATATGTAGGCTCAAATCTTGCTTCCCTCCTTGGCTCATCATCCATCAGTTGCTCCAGCTGCTCATAGATCCTCTCTTGCTGCTTCAGGAATGCCAACAGGGTGTCAAATCGGTTGTCATGGGTCACAGCATTTCGACTATCTGCCACATACATGAGCCACTCCTTCTTCAGAGAGTCTGGAAGCTTACTTTCGATGGACTTTATGACCAGCGGATTTTTTATTGCTCCCGTGTCTCCTAGATCGCTCAAGTCTTGCAGAGCCTTCTCTACCGCTTGGATCAACTCCACAATCTTTCTTGGCTGATGACTCCTTGCGGCTGGCATCCTCTGTAGCTCCTCCACAATTTCGATGGCGATGGCAGTCTGGTTCCCATAGCGGTTCTCAAGGACACGGAAAACGTCTTCTGCTGTGTTGTAGGCAGTGAGTCGAAGGTCTCTGGTGACCTTTTCTTCCAGGCTGTCCAACAACTGGAATTTTTTCACCTCCTTAGACCCAGTCGGCTCACCTTGCCTCTGCAGTGCTTCCCAGTCTTTCCTCCATCTATGGAAATCACGCCTATTCCCAGAGCACTTAGGCAGGGCTGTTGGTTTTAGCTTGATGGTTGCTACAGGGAGATTTGAGGGGGCTATTGGAGCTGATCTTCTCTCATCCTTCAATCTCTCCCGAATAAAATCCGCCTTTCTGAGTACAAGCTTAGGAATCGTTAGCTCAAGGTCATTGAACCGGTCTCGGAGACCTCTCTTTTGGTCAGAGGGGATCCATCTCTTCCAGCGGTTGTGGACTTCCTTTGCGGACCTTGCGAGCTCTTGTAGGTGGGTAAGCATGAAATCATACGCCTCTTCTTCGCTACTGAGGTCAACTGCGGTTGTGTTCCTGCAGGCTGATTCTGCCACTTGCAGCGCGGTCAACACTTCAAGGGCTCCATAACTGGACCACAGCGTTTCTTGGACAAGGTTTTTGATTGTTTTCAATTTTGTCTCACAGTCACTTGCAGTTCTTGTTATATCAGCTTTCTGCTGTTCCGACAGCACTGCCTCTTCTCCAGCGTCCAGCCCGACCTCAATGTCTGCAAGGAGTTTGGCCTCCAAATCTTCATTTACACCTAGGACCTTATCTGCTGCCATCGTGAGTCCACTGAGGGCCTCCTTGAGGTGTTCCTCAGCCATGTCCTCATAATTCCTTACTACGCTGTTTGCGAGGCGAGAGAATGCTCTTTTCGTCGTGGTTCTCTCCATCTTAAGGTGTTCGACGGTCTTTACGGCTTGTTCAGACATGCTTTTTCCAGTTCCTGACTCGTCGGTTTTTCACTGCCAAGTTGTGCTGGGGGTTCTGTGCAAAATCCTCAACTTGAAAATGGAAGGACATCTATGGAGTTTTTTTAAGAATGCTGGATTCCACTCAATGACTTGAAATAAACTGTGCTTTTATTTCCTCTTTTTGTTTCTTTTATTTTCTTTGAATTCAGACAGGCATATGCAGTCACTTTTTAGCATCCATTAAATGTTGTCATTTACAAGTCATTTCCATCAGGTGAAAAACCTTTAAAAGACAGACAAAAAAGTAGAGAACAGTCATCATGTAAGATGAGGCTATACACCCAATAGTAGACATTTAAATAAGTGCAATATCCCACTAGACATGCAGAAAATTACATCTCTTTCAGCAGCATTTGATGTCTAAATATAATGAATACTACTTCATTTTCCCACGTGTAGCACGGGAATCACTCAATAGAGAAAATAGATTCAAATGGCTGTTTAACATAACAGTAAGTAGCATGGGTAACCAGACATTTAGACAGGTGAAGAATATTCAAATACAAACTAATTTAATAGAAAAATATATCTACGAGTAGAAAAATATCTCTGAGTAGAAAAATATATCTACGAGTAGAAAAATATCTCTGAGTAGAAAAATATATCTAAGTAGAAAAATACACATTACGAGTAGAACCACACATGCAGCCCATATTAAATTACGTAGAACCCAACAAACATTCCACAACTGTAGCTTAAAATTTCACAGGCCCATTTGCGCACACTACAATACAGTACAATACAATCCAGCTTTAGCAACGTTGCTTAAATCACTAGGCATATGCAATAACATTTCAGGCATTTACTTAAAAGCACGGGCAGCAGGTGGAACCGCAACTCCACGGACGTTCGTGTTCCAAGCCAGTTAAGGCATGCATTTGGTTCGAGCACCAACATAGTTAAAAAGTGGTATAAATCCCTTACCGTCAGTCTCTCCAGCTTTTAAACATCCCAGATCGCACAGAACTTCGTGAACACACAGGTAACTCTTCAGCGTTTGCCTTTGTCAGCGTCTGCTCTATTGTTTGCTGTCATGTCTCCCCTATTCACTCCCGCTTAGTATTTAATTAACCACCTGTGCCTTGGAGGTGTGTCGCTCACGTTGCGTTGCAGACTGAATGCAATGGGAGGGGATTTGATTGATTGCGTCGGCCGACTCTCCGCTAACCTGACTGAAATCACCACTGTTTTCTCTTTTCCCCATGCAGCTTTCTTCCCATTGTTCCCAAACTATCCTAAATAGAGTTTGACTTCACAATACCTGAACTTCAAGTCTGCAACACAACCAATGAAGATGTTCATTGGCTGTCAAGAAGATAAGGCTGTCAAACTGCGACAGACTGGGACCACATTATCAAAGATGATCTGACAGCAAATTTGAGGCAAGGCCAGACAGGCCATTTCATATCATTTTGAGCTGTTGATTCTAAATATTTTGTTTAACAGACTGAATGAGTTTTAATGCTGAGATAAGGAAAATCCTCTCATACAGCTGGTCTAGGTGTTAAAGGTGGAAATAATTTTAACTTCATACCTGAACTTCAAATCTGCAACACAACCACGTGGATGTGGACGTGGACGTGGAAGTGGACGTGAAACATGTGAATGGTGAAAAGTCTTGAAAAAGACTATTACTCTGTGCTGTGAAAAAAAATGTGTGAGAAATTGACAACTGTTGTAATATTACAATGCAACATTCAATTATATTTAAACACAACACAAAAACGATGGACATGCAGTATTTCTAAGGCTGCTACAAACTGGGACCACATTCTCAAAGATGATCTTCTGATGGCAAATTTGAGGTGAGGCCAGTGAACAGACCATTTCATATAATTTTGAGCTGTTGATTCTGAATATTTTCTTTAACAGGCTGAATGAGCTTATTAAAATACACCTCCATAGTTAATGCATTACAGGTAAATAGGGTTGAAAATATATCTCCATCAAACTCCCCTAGTTGACTTCTGTTTTAGGTTGCAGGGTCAGAAAAAAAATCATGTTTAGATACATAAATTGCATTATTCTCATTGATTTGTGCACGTGCTAGGCTACAACATACGTAATTTATAGGTCAGAATGATGCAGAAATTAGTAACTTCTATGCCAAGTAAGCGTATTCTGTATGTTGACAACACCAACTACCTCTAACTTCGGTATCGTTTTAAAGCATAGTCGCTAACTATGAGCCTGAAATGGTCCTTTTACCTTGGTATCACTAACGTTAACGTTACCAAATGCCAATTTGAGTCGCACAAGCACCTCAGCGGTGCTTAGTAAAATAAAAAGGAACATATTTGTTGGCTTTTACTAAAATGTGAGGGGTAACGTTAGAGGCTAAGTTACGAGCAAATATCAATAACGTTAAAGAAAAGCAGCTAACATTTCTAGCTTCCAGCCCTGTAATTTAACCCGAGCCAGAGTATCCGTACTTTATTTGGTTTACGTTAGGTAGAAGCTAGTAGCCTAATGAGCAAATACAGTTCTAGTGATAGGACCTAACGTTAGGTTTGATTGCCGTTCGCTAAATACCAGTGTTGTGCTGACGTTAAACGTTAGCCAGGAGCTAGGTTTGATTGTCTTCGGCTATTTATAACGTTAGCTGCTACCTACAGCTAACCGGTTACTGTAACGTTAACGTTAACATTGGACGACATATTTGTTCAAATCTACACACACATGGCTACTGACAAATGTAGCAGCTAACGTTAGCAGCTAAGGTTACGACGAAATGGGTGTTAACGTTACCATAGGGTGTTACGATATAATGCTACCTTACATGACACAAGGTTTGACGACAGTTCTAAATAAGTCAAATACCAAAAAATATAACACTTACCTTGTCTGTAATTACAGAAATCCTCTGAAAGATATATTATGAGCAAGTAACAAATATCAAGTAGCAAAGTCTTCTAAGGAGTACGGCAGGCGACAAGACGTTAACGTTCAAGTTTCCCGCAGCTGTGGAATGGTAGATTCTACTTCAACGTTAGATCGCTTCTAGTGTTCGAATGTTTTCACAGCTGTCAAGCTTAATTAGCACCCACGTAACAATGCATCTTTGCTGCCAAAGCGTCTCAACGTTAACTCTATGGAAGTTTTTAACTCTTTTATCGTAAATATCTCAAAAAGTATAAAGTTCACAAATATGAAAAATACATTCTACAATTGTCCGTTACAAGAGCTCTGTAGGAGTCTTTGAATGAGGTCAGACGGTTCAGCGGTTTCAGCCGCATTAAACGTTGAATTTGGTCGGAAGAAGAATAATAAGAAGAACAGCGATAATAGTCCATTGCATTTACATGCAATGCAATAAGAACAGCGATAATAGTCCATTGCATTTACATGCAATGCAATTAAGGTGCTGATTCTGCTAAATTGACTGTCCTTTCCCTACTTCATTGTCAACTGGCTGCTGAAGAAAAAAAGTTATTTTGGAATGGCACAAATTTAGAAACCATGGGGGTGCACTATGGCTGATTTTTTGTTGTCTGCTATGTGTTTATTATTGTCTGATTATGTACGATATGTTGCGTTGCACTTTGGAGACACCAACTGATGAACGGCCGGTGGATCATAGAAAACCCTCGTAAGTGGGTGAATCCATCGTTATCGGGAAACCGGGCCCTGGAGTGTAGCATTGGCTCCTTGAGTGTCTCTCTTGCCCCTCCTACTTCTTAAGTGGGTAATTGGCAGCTGTGCTCCATAAAAAGGAAGCGAGACAGGCTATCCTGGGTAGACGCCCACTTTCTCCAGCATTTCGCCAAAATGAATGAGGGTGGAACGGTCGACTTATAGCCTTAAAGCCACCCATGGGGGTACGCTTACTGAACGTTCGCCTACCCCATTGGTTATATCTCACAGTAGCAGGAAGTGGTTGACATCAACACAAATTTTCAAATTCCCGAGACCTTAATCAAGAGGACTTGATTAAAGACATCAGAAATGTACTTAAAAACCGTACAAATTAAGAATCATTTTCAATGTGGCAATTCACATCTGTTATCAAAAACCTTTTACATGCAGCTGTTTCTGAAATGACGAAACTCTTTGAGAACGCTGTGCAAGAAATGAAAGCAGAGTTGGTTCGGTCAAAATTGGTTACAGTGGCCTGAGAAAATGGCAGGACTCGAGACTCAGGTTTCAGATACTGCTCACAAGACTCAGGTGTGCTTTCAGATACTGCTCACAAGCCTCAGGTTTCAGATATGGCTCACAAGCCTCAGGTGTGCTTTCAGGTACTGCTCACAAGCCTCAGGTGTGCTTTCAGATACTGCTCACAAGACTCAGGTGTGCTTTCAGATACTGCTCACAAGCCGAAGTTGTACACGGTTGGAATCCCCGACTTTTGGATTTATTGTTACTGTTACATTTTGGATTACGCTTCAAAATATTGTTTACTTATGCTGCGTTCTATTTGTCTTGTAATCGGGACTTGCAGCTCGAGAGTGACCTCTCATCCGTGTTGAAAAACAGATAACCGCTGGTTGTTGCATTCTTTTTGGAGTCGGAGAAAAGATGGACGCCTCCAGAAAAGTCACTCTTAAAGAGTACAGAGCTACAATCCAAGTGTGTGATCTTCTCAACAGCTCCGCTCCATTCCCCACACACGCCTTAAGACAAAAGGTGTTCTCTGTCCTTGCCCCTAGGCTTTGGAACAACCTCCCCATTCAGATCAGGTCCAGCCAGTTTTAAAAAGTTAAAGACCTACGCCTAGTTAAGACTACGCCCCCTTTTGTCCTCCTAAGCCCACCCTTTCTGCTTCATCATCTAATCTCACTAGCTACTAATTTTATTCTTTATTTTTTATTACATGTGTTTATTGCCTTTTATTTTTTATTACATGTGTTTATTGCCTTTTATTTTTTATTACATGTGTTTATTTACCTCATTTTACTGCGTTTTACCCCTTTAGCCTTACTGTTCTTTATTTTATTTTGTGCTAACTGCGTTTTTACCCCTTGGCCTAACTAGGTCTATGTATTAAATAATATTTGATTGTTGTGCTAGCCCCCCCCCCCCCCCTTTTTATTTATTGATTTATTTTTATTGTGAGGCACTGAGTCTGTATAGTTGTAGATAAGCACCTTGGGTCAACTGCTGTTGTTTGTTAAGTGTGCTATAGAAATAAAAATGACTTGACTTGACTTGTGTGGTTCATCGGGTAAATCTGCAAGAACAAGAAGATTACAGAAAGCTCATGTTTCATCTTATTTGAAAGTGGTCTATGAAAATATTTTAACCGTTGTTTAGACTTAGACTTAGACTTCTTTAATGTCCATAAAACTCACATAAAATGGAAAATTGTCTTTGACAGTGGCATAAAGACATACAAGAAGCACACACACATACACACATCACAGACAACACTATGCACAATAAATAGACAAACACTATGAAATCAGTCCAGTTTACTCCAGAGAAGAGTTAAAAGATATAAATAATGATGAATAAAGTGCCTAACCGCATATACATTTATCTGACTATGGGCAGTTCTTTGTTAAGGATGGTCACGGCTGATGGAATGAATGACCGCTTGTAAGCATTCTTCCTTGCCATTGGGACTGCAAGTCTCCGTCCTGATGGCAGCAGCTGGAAAGCACAGTGGAGGGGATGAGTTGGATCTTGGATCTCTCCCTGTAATGCCTTTTTTAATCAAATCTGTGAATACAGGTGTGAGAGTTGATGTTGTTTATGTCCAATGATCTTTCCACCCTGGTTGACTATTTGTGCCAGTGTGTTCTTTTGTTTGACCGAAAGGTGCCCATACCATGACACGATGTTGAACGTCAGCACACTCTCGGTCAGTGATTTGTAGACCATGGTCATTGTGCGCTGGCTGCTGTTGAGGCTCCTGAGTTTCCTCAGAAGGGCCAGACACTGTCTCCCTTTTTTGAATATGTAGTCCACATGGTTTTGAAATTGTAACTGGTGATCTATTATTGTTCCGAGATATTTGAATTGAGTGACCAGCTCCACTTCCTGACCCTTCCTGCTGATTGGCTTGAAGGTGGGCACAGAGTCTTTATTACCTCCTCTCCTGCTGCTTCCTAGCCACATCTCCTTGGTCTTGCCGATGTTGAGATCTAGGAAGCTGCTGTCGAACCATGAAGTCAGGGTGTTGATGTATTGCAGGTAGGGAGAGCTGTTTGAGTCCCGAAGGCAGGCAATTAAGGCCATGTCATCTGCATACTTAATGAGGGAGAGGGCACTGCTGTTGCACTGTATTTCGTTTGTGTATATGGAGAAAAGCAAAGGGGATAATACACATCCTTGAGGGACACCTGTATTCAGGACAAGAGAGTCAGAGAGGCAGTTCTTAATACAGACTCGCTGGGGTCGGTCTCTCAAAAATTCCCTGATGAGGAGGACCAGGCCACCACTGACTTCCAGGTCACGAAGGCGTCCTAGGAGAAGGTGAGGCTGAACGGTGTTGAAGGCTGAGGAGAAATCCATGAAAAGAATGCGAGCATGAGTGTTGGGTTTGTCCAGATGACTGTGGATGCTGTTCAGGAGGGTGAGTGTAGCGTCCTCCACCCCTCTGTTGGTTTGGTAGGCAAATTGCCTGGGGTCCAGTGATCCTGCTACCTGGTGGGTCAGTTCATTGCGTATGAGGCGCTCCATACATTTGCTGAGGATGGGTGTAAGAGCAATGGGTCTGAAATCATTATTCATTTTGGCGTGGGGGGTTTTTGGTACAGGTATGATGGTCGCTGTCTTCCAGGCCTGAGGGTAAAAGTTGGAGTTTAGGAACAGTTGGAACACTTTGGTGATAGTTGGTCCCAGTTGGGCTGCACATTCCTTTAATACCCACCCTTTGAGCCCGTCTGGACCAGGGGCTTTGTGAGGGTTAACCCTTTGCAGTACGGAGATCACTTTATCCTCCTGAATAATCATTGGGTCAGAGGTCAGTCCAGAGCAGACAGCGTCACACTCACTTTGAAAATCATATTTGTCAAATCTGGAGTAGAATATGTTCAGACTATTTGCTAGTTGAACAGGGTCTTCACAATGAGAGGTCTGTCTCTTCTCCCTACCCATCATTTTGTTTAGCCCTCTCCATGCATCTCTAGCATTACCAGTCTTCAGTTTCTCCTCAACCTTGTCCTTATAGTCCAATTGGGCTTTTTTGATTAGCCGTCTAACTTCCTTGGTCATCTCCTTTGTTTTTTGCAAGTCACCCTGTATGAAGGCTCTTTTCTTCAGATTTAGATGATGTTTGAGTTCCTTACTGACCCACGGTTTATTATTTGGATAGATTTTAATTTCTTTAGTTCCAATTACTGAGTCCACACAGAAATTAATGTAACTTGTTATGGTGTCATTTAATAATTCATGATTGCTCTGACAGTCCAGGTCTCTTAAAAACAGATCCCATTCCGTTGCCTCAAAACAGCCCCTCAGCATGTCCACCGAGCTGTCTGTCCGGGCCTCACAGTAAAATACAGTAGGTTTAGCCCTCTTCAGTGATTGACGGTATTTTGGAAGGAGGTGAATGACGTTGTGATCTGACAGCCCCAGAGGTGGGCGGGACCGGGAAGCGTAGGCACCTTCCACATTCCCATAACATAAATCTAAAGTTCTGTTCAGTCTTGTCGTGCATGTAACATATTGTTCCAAATTTGGTAGGTGTGCAGAGACATCACATCTGTTAAAGTCTCCCAGAAGGAAGACAGGGTCATCAACTGAGTGACGCAGCGCCTTGTTATAACTAGCAGCAATGCTGTCTGCAGCGAGTTTGAAGTCTGGACCCGGCACATATACCAGAATCACTGTTATCTGGCCAAATTCATGGGGGAGATAATGTGGCCTGAATGAAACAGTCAGTAGTTCATAGTGCGTGGTACATTTAGTGTCACGTACCGTAATATTATAATATATTAAACCGGGGAGTTTAATCAAACATTCCATTGCTAACATTACAGCCTGGTAAACAAATTAATTTAACCTTAACATCACTGTCAACTGTCAATGTTGGCCTAACAGGTTTTATCTATGTGTAACATACTGTAATGATCTGAGCCTAGCTGTTATGACTGTACTCCCATAATGCTGTGCGTGTGTGTGTGTAATGTTGATGTTGGTTTTAGTATGAGTAATGGCGTTTACCTTGTCATGTATGTGTTAGCTGGTATAGTCTTTCTTTATGTTGTACCTCATGTGTTTACCCCGTGTATTGTATGTGACTACCCTGTTTGTGTATCGTGCTTGTTTAATTGACCTCCCTTGTGTTGCCTGTTTAATGACGTTTGTGTGTTTTTGGTGCGTAACCAATAAAGACCATTTTGAGACAACTTTGCAAGATTGTTACATTGGTGTCAGAAGTGGGATGACGACCCCTACTGGACGGGAGGAGAAAGCTGCAACTGATTACCTGGCGATGATGAGTTTCCTGCCAAGACGGCTCTTCGACAGCACGCTCGCCCATGGCCACCTGCTGAGCCCAGCAGACGGAGCCAGCCTGCAGCGTGACCGTGATGAAGAGACCCGCCCCCGGCCACAGGAGGAAACGAACCGGGCTGATGGCAGCATCCCGCCACTTGAACCCGCTCCACACGGGAGCGATGGAAACCGGCCGGTCCTCGGTGCGACGGCGGCGGTAGAAGGGCGCCCCAGCGTAAAGTTGCCCCACTACAATGGCGAAAGGCCGCTGGCGACATACCTGGTACAGGTCCGGCTGGCAGCCGAGCTGAATGGCTGGTCGGCGGAGAGAACGGGCGTACAGGTGGCGTTGACCCTGGAGGGGGAAGCGCTACAAGTATTAAAAGACCTGCCACCGGCGGAGCAAGTAAGCTGGACCACAATCGAAGCAGCTCTGCAACGACGATTCAGCCAGAGAATCTTCATCAGCGATGCCAGAGAACAACTCGCTTCCAGACGGCGACACAAGGACGAGAGACTGGGCAAGTTCGCGGCTGACCTGCAGCTGTATGCCCGGCGGGGCTACCCAACGTACAGCCAGGGTCTACATGAAGAGATGGCACTGGAAGCGTTCGTGCGAGGCATCCACCCAGAGCGGCTAAAAGAACACCTTCGCCTGAGCGCCCCCAGCTCGCTGTCCGTGGCGCTCGCGGAAGCCGAACGGGTGGAAAACATCTTCCGCACAACAGAGTCGCGGCATTGCGTACGCCAGACATCGATGGAGGTGACGCGGCAGACCACGGCACAGCCACCACAACGGCGCCCACGCGAGTGGAAGAGGCCGGCCAGCGGAGACGGATGCCACCGGTGTGGCGAGCCGGGACACATCGCGTGGTACTGCCCAGCCCCGGCAACCCTCACACTCGCACCCCAGTTACTAGAAGAAGGTGGCACGGCGGGAGGGGCTATGGATTGCATACGGTTGGGCCGGCTCGGCCAAACCAGAGGACTGTATGTGGACTGCACGCTAGATGGGACTCGGTGTCGCGCCTTGATCGATACTGGCTCCACCATCTCGCTTGTGCGCCCCGGTCTCTTACCCGGCACGCTGGTAGCCAGACCCAGAGGCTGGGAAAAGACAAAAACGCGCATCACAACAGTTACCGGAGAGCGAGCGGAACTGTATGGACAAAAAGTGGTGTGCGTGTGCATCAACGGGGAGACGGCGAGCCGCCGGCTTTGGTTGGCTAGCATTCAGGATGATTGCATTCTCGGCCTGGACGTGCTAGAGCAGTGTTTCCCAAAGTCTGGGTCGCGACCTACGGGTGGGTCGCAGGAGATTTTATTTGGGTCGCCAGCACAATTTATGTTGTGTTATAGGCCTAACTGATACCATTTGTCATTTGATACCAGGAAAGCTAACAGTTTTCTATTAGGATGTAGATTGTTAACTACCACAGTCACGGTTTTGTCATAAAAGCTCATGAAACTGGCGCATGAAACTGGGGGACGAACGCATCGCAGAGGGGGTGCCAGCATGGATATCTACCTCTTAAAATGAAACCGTTCTATGGGGCGCCTGCCATGTACCTAGGGACATGAATCCGCCTATTTGCACGTACATTAATAGATACCAGTTCCTCAACTTTACCGATTAAAATCTAGTGACCGTGCTGTCAACTAAAGAGACATCCATAGACCGGACATAAGGCCATTCAATTTGCATACAGTTTCGATTGCAGATGCAATCTTTAAAGTTAATAGCAACCTCCTCACATTCTTATTTCTGATTTAAAATGCACAACAGTGCATTATATTAGTCTACAATTTAAATGGGCATTTTAAACACTATTCCTCTCGTTTTCTACCTCGCTAACTCCAAAGTAAAGGCGCATTCTTCCGGCTATTGCGCAAACGCCTCTTGTTCTGATATGACTATAGGCCTACAATATAATATAATACAACAATACAATATAACGACTTGAGTTATTTGCTGTTTACATTGGAATTGACGTCCACAGTGTTATGGACCCATTTGTCTGCAACGCAACGTAGCCTACAACATTTTTTTTTAGAAATACAGGAACAGCTATGCTGTACTAAGCTGACGAATGAGGACTGCGCAACATGCGAGAATTTCCCCTACTCTCAGATTAAAACGTATCTTAGTAGTCATTTCCAACTTTTCACGCTGATGGTGCTCAAAATGCAACACAACCGTGTTCAAAGCAGGGATCCTATAGCAATGTATGGTTGGGGGAGGCATAGAAAAGTAGGAGAACCTGTGGCTTAAAACAATATTGGTAGTTGCAGGGTAATGGGTCGCGATGGTCTGTCATTTTTAAAAAGTGGGTCGCCAGAAAAAAAGTTTGGGAAACACTGTGCTAGAGAAATGGGGGGCTGTGGTGGACATTTCCCGGTCCACACTACACTTAGGGACGAGCAGCGTAGTGTTGCACACAGCGGGGAAAACAGAGCATGAAGTGCGGAGAGCTGGCGCGACGAAGAACTCTCCAACTCGCTCCACACAAGTCCGCAGGAAGCGAACTCGCAAAGAGTACTCGTCATCCCAGACTCCGCCCCTCCCCACACAAGCCCGCGAAACTCAAGCCCGCGGAAACAACAGGTCTCATCCAGGTCCGCTTGCTGAGTCTCCGCCCCTCCCCACACAAGCCCGCGAAACTCAAGCCCGCAAAAACAACAGGGGCCTCATGTACAAAGCTTGCGTACGCACAAAAATGCTGCGTACGCCATTTTTCACGCTCACGTCCGGATGTACGAAGACTGACTTGAACGCGAGAATGTGCGGTCCTCCACGCAAACTTCATGTCTGGCGTACGCACATTTCCAATGTGTATCGTCAGTTGGCGACACTTAGAGGCAATGCAGCGCAACAACATTAGTTGATCGCGAGTCTAGGCCTTTATTTGCACAGTATATTGTGAAACGTGGGTTATTAAAAATGATAACACTTCGAAAATAGGCCTATGTTTCTAAATTTGGACATGCAACATGCGCAAATTCTACTAAGTTATGCAACAACCTATCTATGATGACAACTGTAGACTTATTAGAGGATAAGAATTAAAAGGGAATGTGAAACAGCCTACACAGCCCCGATATTTGGTTACGCGATTGTTGATGACTGGCTTATCAAAGCTGAGCTTTCCACAAAACCTGTGATAAATGGGGTCGGCTTCACGCATTTGCCCATGCCTTAACATTTGCCGAGTGTTTTCCCTTCATATCTCCGATAGTTTTTATTTTAAAAGAAATACATATGGGACAGGATCATGCATGTGAATAGATAGGCTGACTAATAAGTGTGAATATAAGATATTTCCCTGATTGACTGCATGGCTACTTTGACTTTCCTTGAGTAAGCATTCGCATTATTGTCACACTTGTGTGCAAATATAGGGATATGATCCAGAAATCGTAATGTTGTGGCGAGGTGGCCTGGATCAACTGAGTTTATTCCATTCGGGTGCACGATGCGTGGTACTTGGACACGATTTATTTAATGATTTTTTAATAAATGCAGTTATGTTGTCATGGTCCAAATGCATTCAACCCAGTTATGCGAACCCTGTCACCTACTTGCAGACTGACCAATAATTCTGCCACGGTCTCAGCCTAGCCACTGCCACGCTCTGCCACTACTGTTTTTGTTTTGTTATTAATTCATTACAGATGATATAAAGACATAAGATTCTTGCCATTTCGTCAGATAAGCACTTCTACCTCGCATTCGCTGGAAATAAACTTTTTATTCATTTGATGATTTCAATTATTAAACTTTGCAAATTGCAACAGGTTTCAGTATGAATGGATCCACAGATGAGTTTTCATTGTTATTAATATTGCGGGATAGGCCATTTTGTCTTCGCAGAGGTCTGCGCTCTCGAATGTCCTTCTAGTTAGCATATTAAAATGAGTGTGATTGAGGGAGGAGAGAGGGTGGAGTGTAATGCTCGTGCATGTACGCTTAATTTCACGTTAATTGGGATGTACAAAGAAAAGCTGCGTGGAATGCTGCGTACGCACAGTTTCATACATCAGGATTTTTTTGTGCGTACGCTACTTTTCAGGTTTGCGCGTACGCAATGTTTTAGTATGAAATCCACGCAAGTCTTTGTACATGAGGCCCCAGGTCTCGTCCAGGTCCGCTTGCTGAGTTCGCCACTGCTCAGCTCACGCCCACTAGAGAGGAGCCAGGAGCGCGGGTTGAGCAATCACCACTCTCCGCTCAGAGAGCGCGGCCCTCTGTAGAGACAAGGCAAGCCGTAAATGAACTCTGCACTCGTAGCTGTGAGAGGCTGAGTGAAGCACAGGGTAGCCAGGTGCGGAGGCTACTAGCAGCCTACACCGACATCTTCGCCGCAAGAGATGAGGACTGCACCCGAACGAGCCTGGTCCAACACAATATCGACACCGGAAATGCCCGGCCCATCCGACTTCAACCTCACCGCTTACCGTTCGCCAAACGACAAGCAGCTGAAGAAAAGATCAAGGAAATGGCCGCGGCAGGAGTAATAGAGCCAAGCAGTAGTCCATGGGCTGCGCCGGCTGTACTCGTCCGGAAGAAGGACGACTCGTGGTGTTTCTGTGTTGACTACAGGCGCCTCAACCAGGTAACCCGGAAAGACTCCTACCCGCTCCCCCGCATTGACGATGCGCTGGACAGCATTGCCGGCTCCTGCTGGTTTAGCTCGCTGGACTTGCGTAGTGGCTACTGGCAGATTGAGCTAGCCCCGGAAGCTCGCCCGAAGACGGCGTTCACCATCGGGCAAGGGCTGTGGCAGTTCCGGGTACTTCCGTCGGCCTATGCAACGGGCCAGCGAACTTCGAGCAACTGATGGAGCGTGTCCTGGCGGGCATTCCACGAACATCCTGCGTGGTTTACCTGGACGACATCCTGTGTCATGCAACGGACTTCACCGGTGCCATAGGACATCTGGAAAAGATGTTCGACGCAATACGAGGTGCTGGGCTCAAACTGCACCCGAAAAAGTGCCACCTGTTCCGGAGGCAAACCGGGTTCCTGGGCCATGTCGTGGGGGCCGCCGGAGTGGCCACCGACCCAGCTAAGGTGGAGACGGTGAGGCATTGGCCTGTTCCACGCGACGCTGCTGAGCTGCGGAGCTTCCTGGGCCTGGCGTCATATTACCGGCGTTTCATCCGGGACTTTGCTACAGTCGCCAGCCCGCTGCATCGATTGACGCACAAAGGCCAGCTCTTCGAGTGGACACGAGAGTGCGACGCGGCATTCCGGCGGCTGCGGAGGGCGCTATGCGAGGCCCCAGTGCTCGCCTTCCCTGACCCTCGACTGCCGTTTATCCTGGACACCGACGCCAGCGACGTGGGCGTCGGCGCCGTCCTCTCACAAGCAGGCGAGCAAGTGGTCGCATACTTCAGCCGCTCACTGGACCGAGCGGAGAAGAATTACTGCGTGACACGCAGAGAACTGTTGGCTGTGGTGGTGGCGGTGCGCCATTTCCGAACCTACCTCTACGGCAAACGGTTCCTGCTGAGAACGGACCACGCGTCACTCACCTGGCTGCTGAACTTCAAAGAACCGGAGGGCCAGCTGGCTTGCTGGCTGGAGGCGCTACAGGACTACGACATAGAGATTCGACACCGGGCGGGTCGCCTTCACGGCAACGCGGACGCCCTGTCCAGGCGTCTGTGTGCAGCAGACCAGTGCCAACACTGCCATCGGAGGGAGGAGAGAGGAGCCTGGCCGCGGCTCAACCGGAGCCCGCTCGTCGGCTACAGGCTGCATCACCGCTGGCAGAGAGAGAGAGAGACGCTGTTTTCAACGCTCACCAGCGTCGCGCCAACGAGAGGGTCAACGCTCGCCAACAGCACGCCAGCGAGAGACTCAACGCTCGCCAGCGCCGCGCCATCAAGAGAGCCACCGCTCGCCAGCTTCACGCCAGCGAGAGAGACAACGCACCGCAGCCCAACGCCACAACACAGCACTGCAGAGCGGCAGCTGAGGCCATGGACGCGCAGTCGCCGGTGGACGTGATGTCGAGGGAGGAGATCCGGAAGGCGCAATTGGAGGACGCCACGCTTGGCCGAGTGTGGTCATGGATCGAAGCCGGTCAGCGACTGCCATGGACTGACGTATCAGCACTCAATCCAGAGACCAAAGCGATTTATTCACAGTGGCCGGGAATAGTAGCACGTCAAGGACTGTTGTATAGACACTGGCGAGCCCCCGATCGACAATCTGACATTTTCCAGTTGCTGGTTCCTGCTGGATTACGAGCCCGTGTACTGGAACAGGTACATGGGGCTGTGGGGGCGGCTCATTTCGGCATCGCAAAAACTCTTCGTCGGCTGAGAAGCCACTTCTATTGGCCGGGATGCAGGCTGGACGTTGAACTGCATGTTCACTGCTGTGACGCCTGCACAGCGAAGAAGGGCCCCACGCGACGCTCGCACGCTCCGCTGCAGCAATACGCAGTCGGGGCTCCCATGGAGCGGGTAGCCGTCGATATCATGGGTCCACTGCCAGTCACAGAGCGGGGAAATCGCTACGTGCTCGTAGCTATGGACTATTTCACTAAGTGGCCGGAGGCGTATGCAGTGCCAGATCAGAGCGCCCACACGACAGCGGACAGACTGGTCACTGAGATGTTCTGCCGGTTCGGGGCACCGGAAGAGCGCCACAGCGACCAAGGGCGGAATTTCGAGGCGGAGGTGTTTGCTGAGGTTTGCCAGCGCATGGGCATCCGGAAAACGAGAACGACACCTCTGCATCCACAAAGCGACGGGCTGGTCGAACGGTTTAACCGGAAGCTAGCAGTGCAGCTGGCCATATTGGCCGACCGCCGACAAAAGGACTGGGACTTACACTTGCCCCTGGTGCTCTGGGCATATCGCACAGCGGTGCAAGAGTCAACGAAATGCACACCGGCAGCTCTGATGTTCGGGCGAGAGCTACGCACGCCGGTGGACTTGGTGTTTGGTTCGCCTCCGGAAGCGGAGATTGGAGGTAAGCCAGGGCTGGAATACTACAAGCAGCTACGCGAGAGACTGAAGGGAGTACACGAGTTGGCCCGGCAGGCTATGAGTGAAGCTGGAATACGTCAAAAGCGAGCTTACGATACGCGCTGTCGCGGTCAGGAGTTCCAGACCGGCGATAAAGTGTGGGTGTACTGCCCGGAGAGAAAGAAAGGCATTTCCCCGAAACTCACTAGCCAGTGGGTCGGGCCGTGCGATGTCTTAGAGAAGCTGTCTGATGTGGTCTATCGTGTGAGACTGATTAAGCGTCGGAGAGTTGTGGCTCTCCACCGTGATCGACTGGCCCCGTATCGACCCCTGGCCTCAGCTGAGGGTCGTGGAGACTTTGACACTGACTCTGTGGAACTTGGTGACAATGGAGCTGTGGCTCTAACACCGGTCACCGTGCAGCCTTCACCGGAAGTCACCGCCGCGACAGCGGGGCGCCCACAATGCCAGCGTCGCGTCCCAGCCAGGCTCATGGACTGACGTAGGGTAAGACTTGAGTCAAGGGGACATGGACTAAGCCTCGGGGGCTGTGTAATGATCTGAGCCTAGCTGTTATGACTGTACTCCCATAATGCTGTGCGTGTGTGTGTGTAATGTTGATGTTGGTTTTAGTATGAGTAATGGCGTTTACCTTGTCATGTATGTGTTAGCTGGTATAGTCTTTCTTTATGTTGTACCTCATGTGTTTACCCCGTGTATTGTATGTGACTACCCTGTTTGTGTATCGTGCTTGTTTAATTGACCTCCCTTGTGTTGCCTGTTTAATGACGTTTGTGTGTTTTTGGTGCGTAACCAATAAAGACCATTTTGAGACAACCTTGCAGATTGTTACAATACGTTTTTAGATCTACCTAAGATGTTGAAAGAGACATTCTGAACAAAGTTTTTCTGTACTACATAGCTGTCAACATTGAGCATTGAAAATAAGAGAGATTTCCCGGGTTTCTTCCCCAAAATACGAGAAAATGTCAACATTCGTTCCCCCAACGTTGGAAGGGTTGCAGTATTACTCTGTTTCGCAATTGCAAGCTCATGCATTGGTCAGCTAATAATGTAGCCAACACAGTATTTTATTCACGCCTAACAACAGCCCATATTCATTTGGTCAACTTTATAAATCCCTAAAAAGGCTAAAGTTCTGTAATCGATGCCCCTGTGCACGCTGTCATTCTCTCTCCTGCGCAAACAAAATGTGTGCGTTCCAAGTAGCCTAGTACGTAATTTTTCTTCATAAAGTTGAACAAATGCATTTGGTTATTTTAGAGGAAAATATAAATAGCCTGTCATGCTGTCCTACAGTGTAGTGTTAATTTCGTCAGACGAGACGAGAGGAAATATGTTAGTCAATTACATTTTTTTTCATGACTAAGACGAGACGATGACGAGACTGCACTAATGTCCTGAAACACTGACTAACGGTGCTGATCCACTAGCACTACACAACATTCTGTCGTGTCGCACTCCACTCTATTCCTATGGGTGACGTCAAGCGACTTTAACGCGCCCGCAAAGCATTCCGGGAAGGGAACGCTGCATTTGAAAAAATGTTGCGTGTCACTAAGCTGGACGATGCCCATCTTTATGCAAATTATTCCGTTGAACGCGACGCGACTATCCAATGAAAGCAGGTCCTTTACCACAACGGTGCCTGTGAAAGTTCCGTTCCGCTTACATGACAAATTAATGTTTTAACGATCTCTTCCACGACCACCTAGTAGTCCATAAAACAAACGAAACTAGGATTTGACTGTTGGTGTTTCTGATGTGGATTTGAGATTGCATTGAGTAGTTTCAATAAAACAAGATTTCAAAATTGCTTGCATAGTTTGTATAGGCTATTAATGTGTTATATACTGTTAAGTACATGCCTAAAATTGACGATACCATGCGTATGTCGTGTCGTGCTAGTGGATCAGCCCCGTAAAACTATGTTAAAGAAGCCCTATGCAACAATTTTAGCAAAAATGACCTTAATTATGCAGGTTAAGAGTCGTTCTGATGGTTCTACAACACTTTTTGGGTCGTTTGATGGGTGCTTCGTCTCCCCCTAGTGCTTCTCTGCGGAAAAACAGAATATGCAACTTTCTGGTCGTGGTCCGAACACATCCGGATGTGACTCAGCGGAAGTATCCAATCGCGCCTCAAAAATAAAGTCAGATTGTAGTTTCTAAGAAGAACAGCTTTGTTGCTGTTGAAATTGTAAGTAGCCTACCCTTGAGTGAACTTCATTTTTGTAATGTGGTTTGATAGTCTCTTGAACAATGTGTTTGCTCGACCGTTTTATTGTGAGCCCTGTATGTGTTTAGCTTGGTTTCTTGATGGCTAGCTGGCTAGCTAGTGGGGGTTTAGCGTAGCAGTCACTTGCTACCGAAGCTGCAGGGGGAGCTATGTCGTGAAAAATGCGAGCCCAAATCAGGCGAAAACCCAGAAACAGCAAAGGAATAACCAAACCTGCATAGGGCTTCTTTAAGATGCATTATTGTTGACGAAAAGAAGAGGCTAAAATTATTTGCATGAAATAAAACTAAGATAAAATCTCTACATTTTCGCATGAACTCATTCGGAATATTTTGAAAGCGTAACAGCTAGATAATCTGTCTTCTCATTTCCTGTAGGCTAGTTTACGTGCTGTTGCTGTAACCCTGTGGCTGCAACACAAAACTACATGGAACAAGAACACCGGAGATTTCTGCCAGAATTAGCAAGCTAACTACCTAAGCTTTATGCCGCAATGCTACATGTCAGCTAAGTTGAAGCTTCTCTCATACATATACGAATTAACATTCCCAAGAATGTCCATACGAAAATTTTCAGCAAATAATGTCAACTATTTAAAGGTATACTATCAGGGGCGTCACTAGACCTTAATCACTGGGGCACGTGCCTTAGTAAAAGTCTCCAGTGCCCCAGTAAAATTCTAGCGCGGCTGTAGCTGGAAACGGCATTCATGAACGCATCTCCGTGCCTGCTTTAATCATGGCTCGAGTCTGTCACTTACCAGCCAATAATAAAAAAAAACAAGGAATAAAGAAAGGGGCCATAATAGCCAATCAGGAAATAGCACCTCTGTAGCTGGCTAAGATTGAACGCAACAACCAATGAAAATCGTTCACATGATTCTACCGAGTGTTTCGTTGTACTGCACACACATACACTGTGGATTGTGGAATCACTTTGAGCATAGAGTAAGTCGTCCCCTGTTTAATGTTACAACAAATTCACAACTTGTTTGACAGAAAAAATTACAAGTTGATCGCTGTTAGAGAGTGTTAGGGTAACATAACATAACTAAGTTTACCAGCTTGTGCTCTCTCCCTCACACACACACTCACACCATGCGTAGGCTGCATGCACACATGCGGACAATTAATAAGGATTTATACGTATACTGTAGAGACTCCTGTAAAAGTAGCCTATACTGTTTGTGAAGCTGTCCTACTGTAAAACTAAACACAGCCTTCTGACTATTCAGAGATGGACATCAGAAAATTCTTCCTGAGCAGAGGGAGAGGAACAGTGAGGAGGATGAGGGAGGTATGATCATTTTGCCCACATTAACGGTAACATTAACATTTATGCTGGTAATAGCCAGTGCTGTGATTTGATCAATGGTTTAATGGCAAACTTAAATAAGTTTGCTGCATTTGCAAATGTAGCCTATAATAATACACAGAATCAGAATAGCCATCTGTGTAGATTATTATAGGCTACATTTGCAAATTATCACCAAAAGTCAGTATGAAGGCTTTAGTAGGCTATTTAAGCTACAAAGAACTGCAGTATTGCCAGGATGTATATAGGACCCTTGCCTGGGAGGGAAGTATATCTCACTTTTGACTAAAAATAAGCTTCCCTTGTGTTAGTAGGAAAGCCTATTAAATTAATGCATGTGAGTATAGGCCTACTTATGCCTATGTGTTTGGATGTTGCTGGATAGTGGCTGCTACAACAATTGAGGGAGAGAGTGCTGGAGGAGGAGGAGGAGAAGGTCGAAGAGAGGGAGAAGAGAGGGAGAAGAGAGGGGAGAAAGAGCACAGGCTGGGCAGTCCAATACCAGGCAGGAGGAGGAGGAGAGACAGGCAAGAAACGGATGAGGACATGATGGGGGCTAGGCGTAAAACTATTCAGAGTATGGAGGAGTATGTCTGTGACCTAGGGGAGATATGTGATGGTCCAAATCAGGCTAGCCATTTATTCATATTGCGCGCACAGTTATTATTTTTTTTTTTTTATGTATTGGGAGTTGGGGGCCTGTGCCCCAGCAAAGCTCTAGGTCTAGAATCGCCCCTGTATACTATGCAGGTATGTTTGGCGAGTTTAGCGCTCCTTCTAGAGTCACGATGTATTTATATGTCACTCTGCTATTATAAATAGTAAACTTCTTGTGACTCCCTGTACACAATCCAAATGCTTTTGTTTTGGAGGTGAAGGATTAACAACAGGCAAAAAATATCTCTAAAGAACTACATCTACTGACAAGGTAATGTTTCAGATTCTCGCGAGTTTGGCGGGGCGCCCTAACCTGACTCCGCCAGATGGATTTGCTCCGCATATCCATCTGGGAACTTTTCATTGAAGAACTTTTGGGAAGGGGCGGAAATACTGGATAGCTGATTGGATAAACCATCTGTCTATCACCACCTTTGTTGGTTATCGACGGGCCAAATCAACCAATTTGATGAACAAAGTGTTCTTCTAATGCCTTCGTTTAACATACAATTAAGTTAGGGAACGTGACTAACGTTAAGATGTTTTAACTTACCATTTGTATGTGACATGACGGTAGGCCCTACACTTCTGAAGAAAGTATATTCCTCCATTATGAACTGGAATCAGCCGTGGAATATGTCTGTGTCGTTCATTCCTCCCAGCTGCATGGCTGAGACTCATAGCTTCACAGCTTACCCAGGAATACTTTCTAATTTGAATAAAACTTGCGCGATAGCTATGCTCATCTCTGTGGATGCCGTCATGTTGTTCGTTGCGTCACACAACCCGCCTCAAAGCCAGCGCTGATTGGACGTTCGTTTGGTGAACTGCTCCAAATTCTCTTTAACGGAAAGTATCCAGACTGATCTGCGAGTGAAACCCTGAAGCTCGCGAGATCAGGATGGTCTCACGAGGCTAGGGGCGCCCCTCTTGGAAGTTGCATGGCTGGTTTTCTCTGTAGTGACTCGCTACGTCTGCTGTATAGCTATGCTAGGTGAACGATTCACCTATTACAAGTTTGTTTACCGAAACGAAAATCTTGCATAGTGTGCCTTTAACTAGTTACACTGATGATACAAAGTTTTCTAGCAGCTATGATGGAAAGTTTGGGGAGTGTGTGGCGTTTGGGCACATATCGGCCATATTTGGGGCAGCCGTGGCCCACTGGTTAGCACTCTGGACTTGTAACCGGAGGGTTGCCAGTTCGACCAGTGGGCTGTGGCTGAAGTGCCCTTGAGCAAGGCACCTAACCCCTCACTGCTCCCCGAGCGCCGCCGTTGTAGCAGGCAGCTCACTGCGCCGGAATTAGTGTGTGCTTCACCTCACTGTGTGTTGACTGTGTGCTGTTTGTGTTTCACTAATTCACCAATTGGGTTAAATGCAGAGACCAAAATTCCCTCACGGGATCAAAAAAGTATATATACTTATACTTACTTATATCGCCATCTAGCGTGGCGAAGTAAAACATTACTACTTGGTTTAACGAAAATCATGACAGTGCTCCAGTCAAATCTTTTGCTGTCTATGGTCAAATCCCAGTTGAGCTATAACTGTAGCTCAACTTACCTGTGCATGTAAACATACTGACTGACAAAAAATCAGAATGAGTAATTATAACAGTATATATATAAAGAAGCCCAGTAGACACACAATATTGTTGGAAAATTGAGATTCGTGAAATACTTTGACTGAAATGGTAATCAGAAATAATTTGGGGGAAAAAAAGACTAAAATGTTTTGACTAAAACTTGACTAAGATACCTTGAGTTTTCTTTTGACTAAAACTAGACTAAAATGACAAGACTTCTAGTCGACTAAAACTTGAGAAACAAAAATGATATTTGAATGACTAAATATGACAAAGACTAAAAAGGACATTTCATCACAAGACTAAATTAAAAATAGGTGACAAAATGAACACTACTAACCAGTGCAGAGTTGGGAAGTTATGGTAGGCCAACTTGGAGTGGGGATTCTTTCTCTACTCGTATAGCTGAGTAGCCTGATGGTAGGCTGATGCGCACAGTGCGTACGGCCGTACGCTATGAAGGCGGCACTGAATCGTGCTTTCACGACAACCACGCCATCATCTTAAATAGGCTCACACTATGGTCGCCTCCAAGCAAGCAGAACAATGCTTTGAAAACATCTGTTTCGCTGGAAGGGCAAGGGGGGGGGGGGCAATAGTACAGAGACTGACAGGTCCAATGGTAGAGCTAATGTTATGAGATTGTTAACTCATTGAGTGCCAAAAACGTAATATTAAGTTTTTCCTTCCCATGCGTTGAGTGCCAAAAACGTAATATTATTCCCTTATTATTTTTTTTAATTAAGAAACTAGACATTCTAACACACATTATATGTGATTTTGGGAACTCTGTGATGAATGGAAATGAAATATATGACGATCGAAAACTCATGAAAACGCAAGATCTGGACATTTTATCTGGACGTTTGATCTTAACTCGGTTTTTAATAGTTGCCGCTTTGTTTCGAATCAGTCACTGATTAGCCTATCAGTGACATGCACGCCAGGTCAAAATCAGGTCATTTATTTTCGTGGGTTTATCACTAGGTGGCAGGTCTCGTTAGATCTCTTCCCAGAAACTTTGCAGGCAACACTTCTCAGGTGCTGAAGGGAGAAATTAAAAAGTCGAAGAAAAAGATATTGCAGCAGGTGCGTTTTCGCCAGACAACGCTGGATGAGTCCACCTTTCTACTAAGACAAGATGACTCTGACCACGGCAGGTCAAAAACAAAAGTCAGTGACTGAACACCGTTCCATCTCCACCCCGAGCCGGGCCTAGCGGAGTGGGTGGTAGGCCGAGTCGCGCTTGCAAGAGGGCACGCCTTTGCCAGAGTGCCGAATATGTCGGTGATAGTGACTCATAAAAGACGCAATAAACAGGGATTTTGATGAAAACTAGCCACTGTTTAGCTTGGGATTTCTCAGGAACAGAGGCGTGTAGAAATACACGGTTTGCACCCACTGAGAGCTTAAAGTCTCACCTTTCAAACGAGCCATTGTATGTGTTCACTGTTCATAGCTATAACACAGAATATGCTGTGGCTGTACAAAAATCATCAACAATTGCTGGCACTCTAGGAAAAAGATTCCGAAAACAGCTTGGCATTCAATGAATTAAAATACAGGATATTTTACGGGAAATTATTAAAACGGAAGATAGAGGGAAAAAAGTTAAAATACGTGAGAAACCCGAAATAAACGGGAGAGTTGCCAGCTATGCTGTACTAGGACACATTATCCTGTAACAAAGAACGGGAGAGTTGCCAGCTATGCTGTACTAGGACACATTATCCTGTAACAAAGAACGGGAGAGTTGCCAGCTATGCTGTACTAGGACACATTATCCTGTAACAAAGAACGGTGCCCCAGTCTGCTGTCTTTGTTAGATAGATGCACTGGAGGATGATGAATATCCCACTATATTTAGAGTCTAGCTATAACATGTTTGTTTAGAATGCCTATCCTGAAAAAGTCTTAAGATATAAGCAACCCTTTTTTATAACCTTCAGAAAATAATATAACAAATCAATAGATTTGAGACAACATTTATTAAAGTGCTGTAAGCGATGCTGGGTAAGGTCACTTCTGTTGACTTTCAAACAAAAGAGAGAGCTAGCTCGCTACTTTCTCCCCTCCCTCCCATGCCGTCCGGCGGAAGGCGTGGCCAATCTAGACAATTGCCTAGGGCGCCAAACTACCCGGGCTACAACATTGAAAATACATTGATTGTCATAATGGCATAGACGGTTTATGTGGGAGCAGCAAGTAATTCATTTTCAGTTATAGGCCATTGGTTAAATAACAGTCTTGAATGAGACGTTCAAAGCCTTGTGCTGCACTGCAGAATACAGAAGTGCACAGATTGAAAAACGTTTCTCCCCCATGAGGGTGCTTATTTTCAGCCTGAATCGCCAGGTTGCTAGCATTGGAACGTATTGGGGCGATGAGTAGGCTAATAAGGCCTGAATCTCACCGAATCAGGGGAGCCCTGAGCTTGTTTCCCCGCAATAAGACGCTCCTATCATGGGGTGATATGAGACAGCGACACCCGAAGTGTGTTCCTAATGTCACGTTTAAATGCACACCTACAGACGGCATCGTATTCAATAGGTGGTCCAATTTCTGCATACCGGTAATAGCCTGTAATAATATGTTTATGTTACCAGAAAGCGTATTTTGCCAGGGGCTTCTGCGGAGGTAGCACACAGTGGGAAGGGGCACACAGTCTGTAAATATGGGGGCGACATATTGCTATTTCGCCTATAGGGGGCAGGATTGCCTTCCGCCGGCCCTGCCCGTGCTGCTCCCGTGCAAGTGGAACTCTCCTAGACGCGCATCTCGTCTGTGATTTGCCGGAACAGTTTGCTATGTTTTCATGGGCTAGGTTGTTTTTGTTGCTGTTTTTGGAGCCTGGGCTAAGAGATTGCATTTGTTTTATAGTGTATTCAGGACAGGAGAAGATCAGGAGGCGTCTACGTGACCTACAGGACAGGAGAAGATCAGGAAGCGTCTACGTGACCTACAGGACAGGAGAAGATATCAGGAAGCGTCTACGTGACTCTGTGGTCATGGCCAGCATGGCTGCTTGTCTCTTACACGACATGTGATGTGTACATGTCACCCTATTTAGAAAATGTGTCTAGGACATGCATTGCTGCTTCAAAGCAGCCAGATGGCTGCTTGTCTCTTACACAACATGTATTGCTGCTTCAGAGCAGCCAGATGGCTGTCCAAGGCAGGAAGATCACAATGAGGAGACTCATTTTCAGAGTTGAAAGCTAAGTCATGTATGTCATGATTGTAAAACAACAGTGGCTATCGGTACATCGTTGCCAAGCGCAGACCAGTACAGAAGGCATTAATACGGAATGTTGGGGAGGCTCATGCCTCTTTTCGTGTCAGACGGCAGCCCAGGCCACGATATACAGGCCGAAGCTGGAGCAGTGGTCATGCCTCTCATCGTGGAGACGCCTGGTGTGTGTGAGCGTGTGGAGACGCCTGGTGTGTGTGTGAGCGTGGAGACGCCTGGTGTGTGTGAGCGTGTGGAGACGCCTGGTGTGTGTGAGCGTGTGTGAGTGTGGAGACGCCTGGTGTGTGTGTGAGCGTGGAGACGCCTGGTGTGTGTGTGTGCGTGGAGACGCCTGGTGTGTGTGTGAGCGTGGAGACGCCTGGTGTGTGTGTGAGCGTGGAGACGCCTGGTGTGTGTGAGCGTGGAGACGCCTGGTGTGTGTGTGAGCGTGTGTGAGCGTGGAGACGCCTGGTGTGTGTGTGAGCGTGGAGAAGCCTGGCGTGTGTGAGCGTGTGTGAGTGTGGAGACGCCTGGTGTGTGTGAGCGTGGAGACGCCTGGTGTGTGTGTGAGCGTGGAGACGCCTGGTGTGTGTGAGCGTGTGTGAGCGTGGAGACGCCTGGTGTGTGTGAGCGTGGAGACGCCTGGTGTGTGTGTGAGCGTGGAGACGCCTGGTGTGTGTGAGCGTGTGTGAGCGTGGAGACGCCTGGTGTGTGTGAGCGTGGAGACGCCTGGTGTGTGTGAGCGTTTGCAGTCTGCCGTAGGCCTCGAGAAGCCTCAGGGGTCAAGCCAGAGGTCAGACGGCAGCCCAGGCCAGACACATCTATGCTACATCCAGGGTTCTATGCTACATCCAGGGTCCTATGCTACATCATAAAATAGGGGCCACAATTGTCATGGTCGCTCTTATGGTCATTATCATTTTAAGGCGAGCGCAGCCCAAGCCGACGTCAAAGCACACCCTACTGTCTGTTGAGTGCTTTAGGGTCGCTTTGTGTGGCCTGTGTGTATGCAGACAAGAGGATCGACTATCAGAGCCACTGAGAAAAAACATAAACAAACTGCAGTCATTCATGAACCACAGTATAAGAGAAACCCTTGGGATCAACTGGCCAATCACAATCAGGAACACAAATTATGCAAGTGATGAATACATTTTTGTGTCTGTAATTGAAAGAGTATATTTCAGTTGTGTTTAATCATCACCTCATGATAAACAAACAGTTGTGTTTAATCATCACCTCATGATAAACAAACAGTTGTGTTTAATCATCACCTCATGATAAAACAAACAGTTGTGTTTAATCATCACCTCATGATAAACAACAAGCCTGGACCCCAACACCTCCGCTTTGGACAGCTGTAAGGATGTTTCACACATAAGTGTGTGTGAGTGTGGAGACGCCTGGTGTGTGTGTGAGTGTGGAGACGCCTGGTGTGTGTGAGCGTGTGTGAGTGTGGAGATGCCTGGCGTGTGTGTGAGTGTGGAGACGCCTGGTGTGTGTGAGCGTGTGTGAGTGTGGAGACGCCTGGTGTGTGTGAGCGTGTGTGAGTGTGGAGATGCCTGGCGTGTGTGTGTGTGGAGACGCCTGGTGTGTGTGAGTGTGGAGACGCCTGGCGTGTGTGAGTGTGGAGACGCCTGGCGTGTGTGAGTGTGGAGACGCCTGGTGTGTGTGAGTGTGGACACGCCTGGCGTGTGTGAGTGGAGACGCCTGGTGTGTGTGTGAGTGTGGAGACGCCTGGTGTGTGTGAGTGTGGAGACGCCTGGCGTGTGTGAGTGGAGACGCCTGGTGTGTGTGTGAGTGTGGAGACGCCTGGTGTGTGTGAGCGTGTGGAGACGCCTGGTGTGTGTGAGTGTGTGGAGACGCCTGGTGTGTGTGTGAGTGTGGAGACGCCTGGTGTGTGTGTGAGTGTGGAGACGCCTGGTGTGTGTGAGCCCCAACACCTCCGCTTTGGACAGCTGTAAGGATGTTTCACACATAAGTGCAAACATTTTATATTTGTGTGTGAGTATCATATTCTATTGCAAGTTCATACCAGAAGTTCATTCTGTTAGTTTTGTAGCCATATCTGCCTACAGCTCTTTCTTGTTCCTCCGGCCTGTTGACTTTGGGAGACCCTCTCCAGATGTAGCCTCATCAGGTCCACCATGAAGAGTGTGTGCTCCACCATGAAGAGTGTGTGCTCCTTTGTGAAGAACTGCTGCTTCCGCCTGGGCAGAGGGTGCATCAGGCCAGCTGCCTATAACACATAAAAAGCAAAATGTCAGTAAGCATGACATTATTAACACCCTATAACAGCAATATGTCAGTAAGCATGACATTATTAACACCCTATAACAGTAATATGTCAGTAAGCATGACATTATTAACACCCTATAACACATAAAAAGCAATATGTCAGTAAGCATGACATTATTAACACCCTATAACAGCAATGTCAGTAAGCATGACATTATTAACACCCTATAACAGCAATACAGTATGTCAGTAAGCAGGATATTATCAACACCCTATAACAGCAATATGTCAGTAAGCATGACATTATTAACACCCTATAACAGCAATATGTCAGTAAGCATGACATTATTAACACCCTATAACACATAAAAAGCAAAATGTCAGTAAGCATGACATTATTAACACCCTATAACACATAAAACGCAATATGTCAGTAAGCATGACATTATTAACACCCTATAACAGTAATGTCAGTAAGCATGACATTATTAACACCCTATAACAGCAATACAGTATGTCAGTAAGCATGACATTATTAACACCCTATAACAGCAATATGTCAGTAAGCATGACATTATTAACACCCTATAACACATAAAAAGCAATATGCCAGTAAGCATGACATTATTAACACCCTATAACACATAAAAAGCAATATGTCAGTAAGCATGACATTATTAACACCCTATAACAGCAATGTCAGTAAGCATGACATTATTAACACCCTATAACAGCAATACAGTATGTCAGTAAGCAGGATATTATCAACACCCTATAACAGCAATATGTCAGTAAGCATGACATTATTAACACCCTATAACAGCAATATGTCAGTAAGCATGACATTATTAACACCCTATAACACATAAAAAGCAAAATGTCAGTAAGCATGACATTATTAACACCCTATAACACATAAAACGCAATATGTCAGTAAGCATGACATTATTAACACCCTATAACAGTAATGTCAGTAAGCATGACATTATTAACACCCTATAACAGCAATACAGTATGTCAGTAAGCATGACATTATTAACACCCTATAACAGCAATATGTCAGTAAGCATGACGTTATTAACACCCTATAACACATAAAAAGCAATATGCCAGTAAGCATGACATTATTAACACCCTATAACACATAAAAAGCAAAATGTCAGTAAGCATGACGTTATTAACACCCTATAACACATAAAAAGCAATATGCCAGTAAGCATGACATTATTAACACCCTTACTCACGTTATTCTTAGGATTATACTATGATGATCATTTCCATTATCTTACCAGTTTCAGCGAGGTTGACCTTGATCGATGGGTCCCCATCAGCATAGTATGCTCTGGAGTCAGATTCATGTTGGTACAGATAATAAACTACATTTTGGTGCAACATTTTGATTGGGATAAATGCAGAGACTAAATTTCCCTTACGGGATCAAAAGAGAGAGAATTACATTCAAAAACGTACCTTAATGCACCATGATTCATAAAGGAAAAAGTTAAAAAGAAAAACACATCAGATGGATTACATGAATAATTGACAAGGAAGTACCGTTTCTTTTCCAATAAATATAATGGGCTACATTAAATATTTCAGGCCACCAGATGGCGGCATAGCACTGCACTTTGGGCCTTTTTTTTGCAAGCAGAGAAATGGCGGCATCTGGTGGCCGTACATCGCAATAGCGCCATGAAATATTTAATTAAACAGAAAATTACAGTAGAAATCTTGGTTTTCCTTATATTTGTGTAATCCATCTGATATATTGTGTTTATCTTTATAAACTTCGTTCCTTAATAAATTGTGATGTAATGTGAAGATATGTTTTTGTATGTAATTACTCTGACATTCAACATTAAACAACCATAAATTTGAGCAAGCACAGTCCTTTTTTTCCCTGGTGTCTGAGGAAGCATAAACACCGTCCTGGCAGTGGACCTATTGGATATTGGAACTATAAAAACACACTCTAAAACTAATATAAAAAAACACTACACTCTAAAACTAATATAAAAACACACTACACTCTAAAACTAATATAAAAACACACTACACTATAAAAACTCTAATATAAAGACACACTACACTCTAAAACTAATATAAAAACACACTACACTCTAAAAACTCTAATATAAAAAACACACTACACTCTAAAAACTCTAATATAAAAACACACTACACTCTAAAAACTCTAATATAAAAAACACACTACACTCTAAAAACTCTAATATAAAAACACACTACACTCTAAAACTAATATAAAAACACACTACACTCTAAAAACTCTAATATAAAAACACACTACACTCTAAAAACTCTAATATAAAAACACACTAAACTCTAAAAACTCTAGTATAAAAAACTCTAATATAAAAACACACTACACTTTGTTCTTTGTTTTTCTTATCTCCTACTGTCTCTATTGTACAGTGGAGTTTGGTTATATGTTTATACTTATACTTATATTTACCATTTCTGCTGTAAGTGCATGTTGTGTGTGATGTCTGTATGCTACTGAGACCCCCTGAATTTCCCCTTGGGGATCAATAAAGTATCTATCTATCTATCTATCTATCTAGGACGTTCCAGTGCGAGCATTGCATGATCAGAAGGAGAATTGGGAAAGTCTTCTTCTAGAAAAATCATCAAAGAGTTCACAATTATGAAGTAAAATCCAACACAAAGCCTCTGATAATGAACTGAACATTTTGGGGCTACGACAGCACCCACCGGTCAGACCCACGACAAAATACATTTTGGACTTCCATCTGACACCGAAGAGATGCCATTGAGATGGGTGGAGGAGCAGACCTTTAAAAAAAGACTAGGGCCAGCAAAAAACCCTTGAATCAAACCTGAGAAAATGAAGAAAACATCTGTTAGGATGAAACACAAGTTCATCAGACAGTTGTTGGATGTTGATTGGAGTAGAAGGATATTTATTCAGGATCTTTTCACTGATGGACCCACTTTGATCCTGGAGGGACAAACGGCTCTAGGATGACTATAACCACAAACACTGCAACAATGCAAATATTTACAGTTCAAATAGGGGCATTTCATGCAAACCGATTCATTACATTCCATGCAAACCGATGGTCAGCCCTGACTGATCCCGCCCTGGTTATGATCCCGCCCTGGTTAGTGTTGGAGGTGTGAGAAGGGATGAGCCTGCAGTGGGAACAGACTCCTGTATGGTGTTAGGTCTCATTGAATTTCCCCTTGGGGATCAATAAAGTATCTATCTATCTATCTCATTGATCTCAACTCCGTGAGATTGTGTTGTAGCATGGCTGTTGATGCTAATAGCTGATTGTGTTGTAGCATGGCTGTTGATGCTAATAGCTGATTGTGTTGTAACATGGCTGTTGATGCTAATAGCTGATTGTGTTGTAACATGGCTGTTGATGCTAATAGCTGATTGTGTTGTAACATGGCTGTTGATGCTAATAGCTGATTGTGTTGTAACATGGCTGTTGATGCTAATAGCTGATTGTGTTGTAGCATGGCTGTTGATGTTGATGCTAATAGCTAATTATGTTGTAGCATGGCTGTTGATGCTAATAGCTGATTGTGTTGTAGCATGGCTGTTGATGCTGAAGGAGAAATTTTGGATTACTAACATTTTTTTATATTCTGTATATGCTTTCTATACATTCAATACTGTGCATCAACTTTGCTTTGTCTGTCATTTGCTCTTTCCATGTCATGATTTTCTAATAAAGGTCATGCGACCCCCTTTGTCACGAGTTAAGGGTATTCTGCCTGAGGCAGTAATATTAGGAATATCCCGACAGGAACTAGACTATGGCAAGAGAATGCTGAAGGATGTATATGTATTGTATTGACCAATTATCTACTTACTTGGAGTAGCCCCATGACTTGCGTATGGCGCATGGATCACATGCTATGTCCAAGAAGTGTATATGTATTGTTGTATTTCTGCATGTATGAGGATTTTTGCAAAAGACCATTGTACTCATGTGATTTGTATTACCAATGTAATTAACATGCATAAGATGGGGCTTTGCCCTAGAGAACTTTGAGTAGTGTTACTGGAACATACTGTTGCTAGTGACCTGCTCCCGGTATCGTGAATAAACCTGCAGTGGTTCCTCACACCTGAGTGTTGCCTGGATATTTTTGACCACATTTTGGTGGCAGCGGTTGGGATACCTAACTCCGAGACGCGGCGGTGAAACCTGGAAGGCGTGGGACCCGAAAAGGCCTTACGGGAGATCTATTTTTGATTTTGGGACAATACCGTGGAAAAAAGGCAACAACGCCCGCGGGACCCATCCTTGCCGGAAGGGAGTCATCCTGTGTCTCGGATACGGTATTACCATATTGTGGTCACAGGCACCTAGGTGGTGAGTGGGAAGCGATTTTTTTCTACCGCTTTGTAGTTAAGAATTGGCTTGTGTGCCGGGGTGCCACCGAAGCAATCTGCTCTACTTGTAGGAAGGTAGAAAGGTTGGCTTGTGAGCACAGCCGAAGAGCAATCGATAAAGGATCTGCTAAGAGAAGCAATCGGTAGGATTGGCTTAAAGCGCTTGATACGGGGATTGGATTGGTTGAGAATATTGCTATTGTACTCTGATAGTTTGCTCTGTTTTAGGCGTGAGGTAATTTGGCTAATAAAAATATATTAAAGGGACACTGCTATGGGGACTAGTAATAGTAAAACTGTTAAATTGCCCAAAGATATACATAATTATGGATGTTTAAAAAATATGGATAAGAAATATGGACCTGAATGTGTAGATGAATGTTTATTGAATAAGTGGAGTAGATGGACTGAAGGAAAATTTCCTTTAGATGGTACGTTGAGTTTTGGAAAGGTTAACTGAATGTAGGGCTAAGATGGAAAGGAAGGCTAGGCCTTTTAAGTATGATTTGTTTGATAAGTGGGAAAAAAGAGAAGCGAGGGAAAGAGAGGAGAAGAGAAAAGTTATGGAACAGAAAGAGCAGGGCCAGAGAGAGAGAGAGAAGGTTTGTGCGGAGCTATGGACATTTCAACTGAAGTCTATGTGCAGACGAGTGAACCTGACCTCCAGCCCTTATAGTCCGTAAATCTCCACCACCATTCCCTTCAGCACCCCCTACACCACAACCAGCTGTGGCTGTTCCTGCCCCTAAGCCCCTGCAAGTATAGCCTAGAAATCTAGACGCACCCTAGCGGCGGCAAATTAATTTGCTCAGCTTTGTACGTCTAGTATCGAACCATAGGAATTTCTATTGGCTTAACACCGTGGATGACGGCCAATCACAGCGCTCTATTTCGTTAGAGAGTCTTAAGGCGGGCTTAACAGGATAACGACATCCTGCGACGGTGAACAACAAGGAAGGTGGCTATGGCAAAAGAAGAGCGGTTGTTTGAATCGGCGTTGGCGTCAACTTTGGAGGAGTTGGACTTGTGCTTTTCTTTGAAAGTAGATCAACACAATGCACTTAAGTCATTCCTTTCGAAGAAGGATGTATTTGCCGTTTTGCCGACCGGATACGGATATGGTCGTAGCGCTGGCCTATTGCATGCCTAGGCAGTTTGAAAGACAATTCTCTGCCCGCCCCTTGGATTAAGCGAGGTGAATGATTCGATGCCAGACTATACATGTCAATGATATAGGATGGCCCGCCAGGCTACTGCAAGTATTCACCTACTGAAGATTGGACTAAAATGGCTTTTTCTCAGCTTACAACAGACTGCTAGAGAATTCTTGGGAAGAGTGGCTTCAGCAGTTAACAAACTTTGTGGAGTAAGGAGAACAGGATTTAGGTGGACTGAAAGAAACGGTTGCTGTAATTGTGGAGACGTAGAACACATAGCGAGATATTGTCCGAAGCAGGGTGATTGGAGACAAGACGGGGATAAATCATCACAACGACGCCCTCAGGGTCCGGTCTGGACACAGAATGGAAATTCTGAATAGGACAGGGAGGACTCTGAACAGGGGGCTCCGGGACCCCTCACCAACACTTCTGTATCACCCTATGAACTTTATCCACAACTGACTTTAAATGCTGCCGCACAACCTAAGCTAACTCTTTCTCTGAATGGTAATGATGTATCTTTTTAGTTGATACAGGAGCGGATGTTAGTACACTTGGAAGGAAAGATAGTTTTTAACATTAAAAAGCAATAGAGTTATATATGTAACAGGAGCTTCAGGTCAATCAGTGGCAGAACCAGTTTCTACCCCTTTAGTGGTTCAATATGAACATCAGACAGTAGAACATTCTTTTCTCCTGAGCAGCGTTTGCCCTGAAAATTTACTAGGCCGAGATCTAATGTGTAAATTAAATCACACACACACAGACAGGACACACATGCACACACACACACAGACAGGACACACATGCACACACACACACAGACAGGACAGAGACCGGACACACACACACACACACAGAGACCGGACACACATGCACACACACAGAGACCGGACACACATGCACACACACACACACAGAGACCGGACACACACACACACACACACACAGACAGAGACCGGACACACACACACACACACACAGACAGGACACACATGCACACACACACACAGACAGGACACACATGCACACACACACACAGACAGGACAGAGACCGGACACACACACACACACACAGAGACCGGACACACATGCACACACACACACACAGAGACCGGACACACACACACACACACACACAGACAGAGACCGGACACACACACACACACACACAGACAGGACACACATGCACACACACACACAGACAGGACAGAGACCGGACACACACACACACACACAGAGACCGGACACACACACACACACACACACAGACAGAGACCGGACACACACACACAGACAGGACAGAGACCGGACACACACACACACAGAGACCGGACACACACACACACAGAGACCGGACACACACACACACACACACAGAGGCAGAGAGCGAGAGACTTTATAAAAAGTGCAGTTTTGGAGATGTGCAGTTCATATGCACAGCAAATTTCTGGAGTTCGAAAATCTGGAGTCAAACAAAAAAGTATTAAAGTGTTAGATTTTGGGAGTTTATTCTCTACATTTAACTACAGCTTGTATTCAGGGTAACTCTTTGGTGGTGTAATATTTCGGTGTTTATTTATTGGGTGTCGAGGAGCCTGATTGAACACTACACCTGAGTTAACAGCTTTGTCACCGCGCTCCTCTCAGCAGTTTTCACTTGGACTTCTCCCTCGAGCCAGGTAAAAGTGTGATTTTACTTCTTACTTCTAATTCTAATGTTACTATACTTTTACTTCTAATGTTATATTAGGCTGTTAAGGACTTTAAGACGTCAATAGGACGTATAATAACGGTACTTTTGTATATTTTGTCAGACAGTGATGGCCAAACTTGCTAGCAGCTAGCTGCTGAAGTTTGCCCCGAACCAGTTGGGACTCGTGAGGCAGGTAAAAGTGCCATTTTACTCCTCAAACTAACGTTATATTAGACTTCTATCAGCATATAACGGCACATTTTTATGTTTTGTCGAAGACTGAATTTTGCGAAGCCAAACTCGCTAGCTAGCTAGCTAGCTGCTGAAGTTAGACCCGAACTTTTTTTTTAGTTAGCCCAAAACTTGTCATACCATGCTTTGCACTTCGCGCGCATGGAATTAACATCATATCGTCATTACTGATATGTCTTTGTGTATCTAAGTTAACATTAGCCTACTCTGTTTCTTGTATCAACGTATAGAATTCTACTGAACGGTAATGCTAACTTTGTTGTTTCCTTAGTTTACCCGGCAGGGCTAGGACGTAACGGACGCGAGAAGGGGACCTGTGAGGGAATTACGACACGGTAAGGCTTTAACGTTATTTATCTAGCATTTTGCTTAAGAGAACAGTCGGACAGCTTGCACTGACTGTCTGTCTCACTTGAAGGCTGTATCCATTTAACGTAGCCTACGTTAATGGCGGAAACACAGTCGCCTTAGTTGCTAAACCTAACTAACCTAACTTTCCCTCGCTAACAAGTAACGTTAGTGTTGTTTGAAACTGTTCTTTACTGTCACGTATTGTGATGTTATCTGTCAGTGAGTGAAACTGAGTCTTTCTGAATGCCAGTGAACGTGTTAGAGTTTGACGGCGACATGCCAGTGAACGTGTTAGAGTTTGACGGCGACTCTTATAGCTTAGAGGCTGTCTGTCAATCATTTTTATTGTAAAGACATGACTATGACCACTGAATATTATGCTAAACATGCTATAGATTGAATAACAGCTACCACAAAGACTCTTTTGTTAGAGTGACAGTCCACATGTTGCTTTTATTAGTGGTAAAATTATTATTTTTCCCTCCAGTGGTCAAGATGTTGTTGAAGGTACAACATGAAAGGACAAAGAAATATGTGAAACTGGAAGAGGTCAGCTTCTCAGACTTTATCAATGCAGGTAGGTGATGTACCTATGTGTTGTCTGATGTCATTAAAGGGGAAATAATAATTTAATAACGTGTTGAATGTTGTGCTATAGTGAAGCAGAAGTTTCTCATACCAGAAGATAAAGTGCTGAAAGTCGCCGATGAGCAGGGCATAGAGGTGGATGAGGATGTCTTTCCAGAACTTGCAACAGAAGCAATGTGTTTTGTCATCTCTACTGATGATGGTAAGGGTATTGAACATTTCCTAGTTTGTTTTTTCCAGGAAAGCTTTTAAAGATTTGTGATAATGTTTGTCAAAAAAAAATGTCAGCAGCTTGCAGATAATATCCTGAGTAATCAAAAAATGTATTTTAACTCTCCTCTATCATGTGCATTTCAGTCGTCCTACTTGCAGAATCATCCAAGAACATAGTTGACTGCTCACTCTCAACAGAGTTTGCAGACTACTCCAACCTGACGGAATTTGTGACACTCACACCTTGTGGTAGGCAGGCTTATAGTAAAAGTTTATTATGAAATACAAAATGGCTCTCTCATCTAATGGGGCAAGTTGTGATTTAAGTAAACTAAGCCTTAGTGTTCTTTGGTGTCAAGAGATCCTTTGGAATGAAAACATGCTTGATCTTCCTTTGCACCCTACTTTATATGGCAGTTTTGTGTTTGTTAATTTATGATTGTATGTGCCCTGTAACCTAATGTTGTTATTTGTGGTCCTCAGATTTTACACTACTGCAGCAAGATGGTGAAGGGTCTTCCTGCACAAGTCTTACAGATACGTTGTCCCTCTCAAGCAGTCTAAGCAGTCCACAAAGTGATGCTGGATCTCAAATGATTCAGCCTGTCATGGACAGCATGGACAGCACCCGCGCAAAAAATGTAATCTTATAACCTCCATTCTTTGTTCTTGTTGGCCTTTCTTCAAAGCCCAGCTTAATTAATGTCTTAATTTTGTTGTTAATTGTTGTTTTGTATTTTATATCATTTGTATCTAGGCAGTGGAGCAAATTCTCACTTCTAAGCCTGCAGGGATGACGGTGATCAAACAGTATGAAGAGACCGGGAATTTGAAAGATTCCACCCGGCGTTTAATGGTGAACATCATTGTGGCTCACATGCGTGAAAAGGAAGGGTAAGACTCTTGATGTTAATGACATAAAATTCACATTTGTAGACAAGACAATAATCTTATCACAAACAATACTTATGCTTTTTGCAGGAGATTTGTAAGTAAGACGACAAAGGAGTTTTATGCCCTTGGGATTGTGTCGCTCTTCCCATCTTTGAAGGACCCATACTCAAAAAAGGGATATGTGAGTTTGCATTGTAATCATGGTCTGAAATAAGGATGACAGTTACATTTTGGTTCGTTGATCTTTTGTGTCTAAGCAGCATAAATGCACCAGGGCCGTTATATTGTCTGCACTCCAACCAGAAGTACTGTTTTACTTTCAGGAACATTTCTATGACATTCAGAGCAACAAAGGCTTTCTTGAGTGGCGTGTCAAGACTGTGCAACGTCAGTCCAGAACCACATCTACATCCCATAACAGAGTGGAGCTAAAAGGAGGTCCCACATCATCAAGAACACTCTGCTCCATAGATGACCAGCAAACAGGAGATGAATGTATGGAGGCCATGTCTCTTCTTCACCACACCACTGACCGTGACTTAGTCTTCCAGAAGATGAAAGAGACATTCCAATATCGTCAACAGATGCTCCATGACCCACAGCAATCAGCAGATATCCTTCAAACATTTCCTCGTTTCTTGGACATGAAGGGACTGGTAGGCAAAAAATGTGAATTTTAACAAACATTTGTGAAAATATGTGATTTACTTCCAGTGATTGTAATGGTAGTCCTTATTGTTTTGTAATAGATTTTGCAAGACTTCTTGTTGATGTTTGGAGCAGAGACTGCTTCCAGGTTCCTGGGAAAATGGGAGACCGGTTTTAAAGACAAGGTCATCCAAGAGGCCAGGGCCCTCAGAGAGACACCTCTCCTGAAAAAACTGCTGACATCTGCCCTGAATGAAAAACCTGACACTGCAGATGAGCCAGGTAGTATTGTAACAGTCAAAAAATCTCAACAGCTTGCACCTTTGTTCTGCCTTTTTAATAATACACAACTATTAACAGTACATATAAATAACACATTAACATTTTACTACAAGGTATGACTAAATGTATCATTTTGCACAAGTTTGTAATGACAGGTCCGCTCTGATCAGTGAGGTTTAAGAGTTTAGATGAATAGCAGGTAACCTTGTCCTCCACAAGGGAAAAATGTGAAGGCAAATATTCTTGAGTTAATCATGTTATTTACACTGTCTGCAGAGTGGGACAGCGACATGGCTTCTCTTCTTGTCTTGCTGCATCTTCTCACTCCACAACCAGCTGGAAGGAAGAGGCCAAAGAAGATCAGTGTCAGAGAGGCAACAGATCATCTGGTAAAATTCCAAAAGGTTTGTGAAGACAGTACGATCTAATTCCAAACAGGGTTCATGCAACATTTCAAGTCATTTTAAACTAATGACTTATATGTAGATGTTTGTCTTTGTGTTTCAGTCCTGCCAGAGCCTGGAGGATCACCTCAGGACCAATGAAGGAAACCCTCAGCCATATCTTCTGGCCTCAGGAACTTCAAAAGCACAGATTTCCAGCTTCTACATAGTCTTGGACAGAAAGCTTCTTCCATGTCAGTCATGCACATCCTTGGGTGCGTTTGATGAGTTGTTCAAGTCCCACTTTGTTTTCAGCGTGAAATATGATGATGCTCTGTTGAGTCTGTACACATTTTTGCAAACTACTCTTTACAACATTGATAGAGGTACAACAGAAGAAACTCCAAGAGTCAAAGAGCTCAGAGCAAAGCTGTTGAACAAGCAGTAATTTTAACTTAGCCAGCAAGAATGCTCAGATGTTTCCTTTGTGCTTCAACCTTTGGTACAGCTTTACTTTTGTTCAGGCACCTCAAACTAATTCATGGGATGTACCCTGGGAAAAATTTGAGACTAAAATGTGGTCAAGTAGGATGTTGCTTGCAATTTTCAAGTTATTCTGGATTTAGAAGACACTTGATTAACATACATGCTTCTAACACTTGTGTGCCCCCTGAGATCTCTTCTAGCCATGACATCCAACAGCACAATAGTTCTCAGTGCTTAAATGATGAAACACCCTCTACTTCATCCCAAATTATTGAGGCAGGCCCTTCAGTGTCAACTCACAGCAAAGATATGTGTGCCTCTGTTATAGCCAAACTTTTGGGAACTGGAGTACCAAATACTGTAGTTCTTTCTACCATTGAGAATTTAGAGGAATTTGTAGGAGATTTGCAGTCTAATATTCAGGACCAAGTGTTGAACTTACTCCCAGCTGACAACCCCTCCAGATCAGCCATAGAAGAGTTATTTAAAAGTATGGACAACCCTTTTAGCCAACTGAATTCTGATAGCAAGTGGAAGAAATATTTCAGGGAAAAATGGGATATAGTACAGCCTGTTGAACTGCGCCTAGGAGTAAGGTATGATTCCAGAAGGAATAACAAAACAGGAAACTATGAGCAAGTTCCAATTAATGACAAGTTCATATACATTCCAATATTGAAAACACTCCAGTTCATTTTCAAGAATGAAAATATTTGTGAGATGATGCAAACATGTGCACAGAGTGACACATATGAGGACTTCTGTGATGGAAGCTACTTCAAAAATCACTCTTTGTTTTCAAGTAGTAAATTTGCCCTCCAAATCCAGTTATATTATGATGATTTTGAGTGTGCAAATCCTCTTGGTTCAAAAAAAGGTATACATAAAGTTGGCTGCCTTTACTTCATCCTTCGAAATCTTCCCCCCAGGGTTAATTCGGCCTTAATGAACATTCATCTGGTGTCATTGTTTCATGCACAAGATGCTAAGAAATACGGGATTGATGCAATACTGCAACCCTTAGTAAAGGACTTGAAAATATTAGAGACTTCTGGGGTTGCTGCTCCATTTTCTGAGGTTTCTGTACGTGGTACACTTGCACAAATTACTGGCGATAACTTGGGTATACATGGCATTCTTGGGTTCGTGGAGTCATTTAGTGCAAATTATTTCTGTAGATTTTGCTTAACTGATAAATCTTCAGCTCAGTCAGTTTTCTCAGAAGATGACCCACATGTGACTTTAAGATCACCAGCTCTGAATGATCAACTTTATACTAGTTTGGTAGATGACCCTACATTAACCTCTTCATTTGGCATCAAGAGAAAGAGCATACTTAATACATTGCAATATTTCAATGTTGCCGAAAATTATGCTGTTGACATCATGCATGATATTTTGGAAGGGGTTGGTCAATATGAGGTCAGATTACTATTTCTGTATTTGATTGAACATTTAATCCCGAAAGAAAGCTTGTTAAATAGGCTGTATGCTTTTGATTATGGCTATTTGGAAAAGAAAAACAAACCAACACATATTAACCTTGACTGTGCAGGAAATGGATTAGGGTTAAATGCATCACAAACACTGTGTTTGGTCACAAACATACCTTTGATATTTGGTGACCTGGTACCAGAGGATGATTTGCACTGGCACTTGTTGCTCTTGTTGCTAAACATTATAAACATTGTGTTTTCATACTCCATCACAGAAGGGATGACTGTGTATTTGAAGCACCTCATTATTGAACATCACCAACTCTTCAAAGAACTGTACCCATCAAAAAACTTGATTCCAAAACATCATTTTATGGTCCATTATCCGAGGTGCATTCGAAAAATTGGACCACTCATTCATGACCATGAGATTCGAAGCTAAACACAAATTTTTCAAAGACTGTGTGAAGAACTTTAAGAATTTGACAGTATCACTTGCAAAGAAACACCAGTTTGCTGTAGCTTATCATTGGGAATGCTTTTCTTCAAAAGCAGTTGAATCTGGTCCAGTCAAATTGTGCTTACTTGAAACACTGGAATATATAGAAGAAGAAGATATAGAATATATAGCTGCATATCTTCACATTGATTCACAAGCCACTGTCAGACTCACAAACTGGGTAAAGTGTGGAGTTGAATATCGTGTTGGCCTCTTCGTTTGCACAAGCACTGATGAAAACATGCCGGTGTTCAGCAAAATAATCTACATCATTTTGCATGATGGTAAAGTTGTTTTTGTTTTGGTTGAGCATGACACTTGTTTCCATGATCATTTCCATGCGTTCCAAATAAGTGAAAACATCCCAAGAAAGATACTGGTTCTAGAAATGGATAGATTAAGACATTTCAAATCTTTTGATGCTCAAATGTCCTATGGGTGTGATTCACATTTGTATGTTGTATCAGAGGGTTGTATTTTGTAATGTATCAACATTGTTGACTTAATGTAAGCTATATGGAATTCACCCTTGTTTTTATGTACATGTTTATTTACTTATATTACAGGTTTAAAGTCTACCTCATGTTAATACATTACTGCATTACAGAAATGTTATTTTATCTTGTCAGCAGTGCTTTTATACAATGTTTGCACTTTTTGCACAGAGAGATGTGATACTGACATGTTTTTTGAAATATCCAACTGCTTGTCCAATGTTTAGCTGCTGTTAAAGCAGTTTTAAATATGAAATTTGGTTGGTTGGCTGTAACATGTTTAAACAGTTTGTCATTCAAAATGTCAAACATGAATTTCAAATAAAACTGTGGTAATAAATGTTTTCTGTTGTCATTTTCATTTTAATTGTTAATTATTAACTCAGAAAAGTGTTAAATAAAACACATTTTTAAGTGTTAACAGTTACCACCATGAAAGAGTTCACATTAAAATGAACTCCAGGTGAGAGTTGTATTTTACCCCACATGGGATTAGTATTTTAACTCCCACAAGTGTTCCGTTTTAACTCCAGAAAAGAGTTTAAAATCAACTCCCGGAAAAGAGTTACTTTAACTTTTCCCTGGAGTTCATTCGATGGTCTCACATGTACACTCAAATGTAGTTGATATAAACTCCCAGAGAGTTTATTCCAAAGGCCAGAATTTGCTGTGTGCGGGAAATGCACCATACAGCCATCTACTGCAGCACTGCATTATTTATATAGTTATATACTCCAACATCTCATTGTACTGCTGCACTTCAGAAACACTGCAGTTTTTGTCTCATGAAGAATAAAGATATTGTAGTCCAGTCCGCTGGTCTGAATAAAGAATAAAGATATTGTAGTCCAGTCCGCTGGTCTGAATAAAGAATAAAGATATTGTAGTCCAGTCCGCTGGTCTGAATATTGTAGTCCGCTGGTCTGAATAAAGAATAAAGATATTGTAGCCCAGTCCGCTGGTCTGAATAAAGAATAAAGATATTGTAGCCCAGTCCGCTGGTCTGAATAAAGAAGATATTGTAGTCCGCTGGTCTGAATAAAGAATAAAGATATTGTAGCCCAGTCCGCTGTCTGAATAAAGATATTGTAGTCCGCTGGTCTGCTCTGTTTCGAAACTGCAGTTAATCTTTGTGGGTCACACTGGACAGTTACGTCACTGCAAGTCCAAGTTGGACACCGTTGTCCATCCACTCTCAGATATCACACACACACACACACACAACTCTTCTGTGTAAAGTTTCTAATGTAGTCTAAACAATGGCTCGCGCAGCTGCACATAGCGCGGAACGGGGAAATCCCTCGGGCCCCGGTGTAGCGGCCAGTTCCGCCAGCGCGAGGCTGCAGTCAGCTGGAGTCGCGTGAGAGCTGCTGTTAATTGAGAGGGGCTGGCAGTGGTCTCGCGCAGCTCCGAGGTCTGTTTGTCAGAGGAAGCTTTGTGTGCGCGACAGGCAGGGATGCCTGGTTTCCGGTAACAAAGTCGGGACGGCTCGCCTCCGTGAGTCGTGGAAAACTACAGCGCGCGTAGTCTTTCACACGGCTGTCTTCAGTGCAACCGGACCGAGCAGAGGAGAATGGCTAGGCGGTCTCGCGGGAGCGAACAGCTGCGAGCAACCTTGTTCACGAAACCGGGCTGCCTTCACGCTCACATCTGAACAGGATGACTTGGAGTTGAGCAGAAGTTGTGTTGCGCGTGCAGTTTTGTGCTCTGTGCTGAGAGCTCGAGACAGTCGCGCGAGATATGGCTTTGTCTTTGAGGAGTTGGGTCGCCAACGAAGGAAGCAAGAACATTCTGTTGGTGTGTAAACGCGCGCGCGTGTGTGTGTGTGTGTGTGTGTGTGTGTGTGTGTGTGTGTGTTAGTGAGAGAGAGGGGTAAGTGTATTACCAGCTGTGATTGTGTGTGAAGCCTAAAGAACTATGTAGCAGCTGATGTGTGTGTGTGTGTGTGTGAGAGAGAGAGAGAGAGAAAGAGACACACACACAAACTCTCTCACACACACATACACTCATACATACATACATACATACATACATACACACAATTACTCACTCCAGTTTGATACACACACATCTCTGTTACATTTATACAGTCATTAAGCTGACGCCTTTATCCAAAGCGACTTACAAAAAAGAGAAACAATCAAAGTAGCCTACAGTGTGCTAATAAGTACTACTACACAGACCCCCCACTCTCTCTCTCACACACACACACACACACACCACAGCACTAAGTACTGTTACACACTCTGCTGTGGTGTTCACATCACATTTGGATATTCACAAGAAACAAATGTGTGTGTGTGTGAGAGAGAGAATGACAATGACACCCTGGGTGCTGCCTTTGTGGTGTGTGTGTTTTGGGGTGTGAGTGTTGTAGAGGTGATTCATGTGTGTGTGTGTGTGTGTGTGTGTGTGTGTTTATATTTCATGTATTGTGTGTATTCTATGATCATGCAAGTGTATTTTGGGGTTTCTGTGTGTTAAGTGTGTGATGGTGGTTGTTTGATATTCACTGTGAATTGTGTTTTGTGAATACATAAGTGTGTGTGTGTGTTTCTGCATATTGAGTAAATTATTCTAGTGTGTGTGTGACTGAGTGTGTGTGTGTGCGTTTCTGCATATTGTTCTGTTTGAGTGAATTATTCTAGTGTGTGAGTGAGTGTGTTAGTGTGTGTGAGTGAATGAGTGTGTGTGTGTGTCAGTGAGTGTGTGTGTGAGTGAGTGAGTGAGAGTGAGTGAGTGTGTGTGTGAGTGAGTGTGTGTGTGAGTGTGTGTGTGTGTGAGTGAGTTAGGGATCGACCGATATGTTTTTTTCAGGGACGATACCAATATCAATTATTACCAAAACAGGAGGCCGATAACCAATATGTAAAACCGATATGTCAGTTGTCAAAAAGGGGGGTAGATAGTAAAGGCGATATGCTGCAAAAATTTCATTCAAAAGCATTTAATTATGCAAACTTTTCTTTCTTCTTTTGATACACAATAGCCTACACAATGGGCTATGTGCTTGTTAAGGGACCTGTCACAAAGAGGATGCTTTGCCATCGTGTGTGTGAGTGCACGAGAGAGGGAGAGGAAGAGGTGAATTACGGCTGGCCCTGGTGTAGTCTTTTCTGACAGTCCGTTTCAAAAAGGAGCAACTAGACTTTATGACGTTCGCTATCGCATAATTTAGGACTTTTCTACCATGTAAGGGATAACGTCCGCCGAGGTGTCCCGTTACTCACAATTAATGGACGAGGCGGAGGCAGAGAACTCCCGACGCGCAGCACCCGAGTTTGTGGGCTAACTAGTAAACGGTAGGCTATTACTAACGTGCATCAATCGGGAATTAGCTAAATGGAGAAAGTGGGTGCTTTACTTATTGATCCGGATCGAGGAGACAATAGCTTACAAAGTGGTGTTTTTGCAACTTCAGTGTAGAGGATTGTGATTTATTGCAACTTCAGCCAAAGTCCTTTTAGGCAAGTACCTCCACTCGGCGGCCATATTGCAACGCTTTTTGGGCACTCATCGGGCATCCTATTCGGCAGAAATGCGCGTGCGCAAAGCTTCACGACACCAACCGTGCTCCAGCTGCAAGTTCACAACACATGATTGGCACGATGTCTTCACATCACACCATATGATTGGCTCAATGTATTCACATCACACCACATGATTGGCTCAATGTATTCACATTTCAAAGTTTTGCCGAGGAAGGGGTGGGATATGTGTAGATAACGGCCATATTGGCGTGACAAACTAGCCCCATGCATTACTATGGAGGATTTTTTGAGTGCTGTGTCTCCTCATTAGAAAGTCTCTGCTTCAGCAATGTAATGTATCTTACCTTCGAAAAATAGCTCTGTACCGCTGAAACCCAGTCTACAGTCTGCCTCAGTGAGAATCCTAAACTTTCTCTGTGTTCAGTCTTCGATCCTGATTGGCTGCATCGGTGGAAAAAATGACCGATACCGATTATTATAAAAATGCTAAATATCGGCCCCTTATAATCGGGGCCGGACGATAATTGGTTGACCCCTATTCCAAATGAATAAATGTAAATTAGTGTATGAGAGAGAGTACTGTTCTGATGTGTGTGTGTTTGTGTGTGTGTGTTTCAGGTAGTGTGGCTGACTGTGAATGCTGTTGTGTTCTGGAGAACCTTCGCACTCTACTCCTACGGGCCTCAGTACCATTATCTACATCAGATCCTAGGGGTAAGAACACACACACACACACATTATCACACACACCTATAACACACACACACACACACCTATAACACACACACACACCTATAACACACACCTATAACACACACACACACACCTATAACACACACACACGTTATCACACACTTTATATTAGTGCCCATTGCAAGCGAAGATGACAATGCCTCCAATTGGGTCACGTTATAACGTGAAAATATCATGTTATTTCAAGATATGATATTTTCACATTTTTACATGAAATTATCATGTTATACATATCTTGTTAAAAAGGTGAAAAAGATATTATTATATGCACACGTATCACACACACCTATGACACACACACGTACACACATGCACACGCAACATGAAACACATATCACGCACACACACACACACATATCACACACACACTCACATATCACACACACTCTCACATACTCACAGTCCAGCCCAGTTAGCTCTTATGACAAACATTACACTGATTAAGATGGGCACAGCACATTCCAACAGACAAACATCTCTCTCTCTCTCTCTTTCTCCTCTCTCTCCTTTTCTCTCTCTCTTTCTCCCCCTTCACCTCTTTCTGCACATGTGAGTGTGTGTGTGTGTTTGTGTAGTAACATTTCCATGTAGTCACTCTTACAGCCTTGCAGCTGATTCCCTCATCCTGTTGTGACCTGTACCGAGTGCTCAGGGACAGTGCGTTCTACTGAATATGAGGCGTTCTCTTGTGTTCTACTGAATATGAGGCGTTCTCTTGTGTTTTACTGAATATGAGGCGTTCTCTTGTGTTCTACTGAATATGAGGCGTTCTCTTGTGTTCTACTGAATATGAGGCGTTCTTTTGTGTTCTACTGAATATGAGGCGTTCTCTTGTGTTCTACTGAATATGGGCCGTTCTACTGTGTTCCTAAATCTGGTCATGATAGATTTGATATACAAACCATTCTTAGCTCCAGTCAAGGCCTCATTGTCTTCAGTGTATTGTACATGTAATAGCTGTGCTAGCCAAAGCACAAGACATGTACGTGTAAGTAATTAACTGGTACATTTAATAGGTTTGTTCCACTGTATCAAAGAGTAACAAGGTTGTAGCAGCACAGCTGTTACATGTACACTGAAGACAATTAGGCCTTGACTGGAGCTAAGAATGGTTTGTATATCAAATCTATCATGACCAGATATCAAATCTATCATGACCAGATTTACCCCATCCAGCAGGTCTTAGGTCAGCTCTTTGCCTCTGATGAAAATTTAGGCAAATTGGCAAAGTTTTGTAAAAGCACTCAGTATTACAATGTAACAACTATATGTAGGTACCCACAAATACATAATGCAATTACAATGATAGTACTTGATAGTACATGTTGTTACACAGGTTGTACCACTGTACCTAATTAGGTAGGTACATTGTAACAGCGACACATTAAAATAAAGTGTTACCGAATGTTCTGAGGTGCGGGGTCAAAGATCCTTGATTACTAGCAAGATAGAGCAACGTAATTCGTTACTATAGGAGCAAAACGGGACAGTTCCGGTCTGCATAAGTGGGAGTGTCACCTTACGTCACTAAATAAACTTTCTCTCTTAATAAGCAATAAGAACAGATACACATAATTGTGTTCACAGTATTATTGTCTATAATCATGTATGATACCAATGAATCATTCTTTAGGACATGATATGAATAATTTAATTAGTCATGTGAACCGAGCTAGCTAGCTAGCTAACACTAGCTTAAAACGCTATACAAGTGGATAGGAGTAGCTATGGCAATACAGCTATGCGCTAACAAGTGACTAGTACTAGTTGAAGGACTTCGCTTAAACTTAATATACTGTTGCAAATTCACTTGAGTATAAACTATCCTAACTAATGTCAGTAATGTTATTCAGCTAGTTGTCATTTCAAAGAAATTACACTTCTCCGTTTAAAATGTTACCTTAGCTAAGAGGCTAGCTAGCATGCTAACAACCGGACAGTAACTGGCAGCAGCATGGTCTGATATTAAGTTATTTTATTACAAATCCGAACACTAAAAAAATACACTATTAGGCTTGAAATGATCCCAAACACTTACAGATTATGACACAATTTTCCAAAAAACCCTCAACAAATCCAGAAAGACATAATGACCAATTTATTGGTAAAATTCCACAAGTCTCCATTGACATTAGTGCAGCGAGGGTTTACTCTGGTCTGCATAAAGGGGGATTTACCCCCCTCCCCTTGCAATAATCGAACGCGGAAATTGTTGAGCGCCTCTCGCTCCGCTTGAACCCTCTCTGGTTTAAAGGATGTTTGGGTGTCTGCATGCTGTATACCCACCAACATGTCATAGCACGCTCAGAGTCTGTGTGTGTGTGTGTGTGTGTGTGTGGTGTGTGTGTGTGTGTGTGTGTGTGGGTGTGTGTGTGTGTGAGTGAGTGTGATTCAGATCAAGGTACAGATAATAACACAGTAGAGAATTCTGTGCTAAAATGACCTCATCAGCAACCTCCCTCACAACCCTACACAACAGAGACACACACACACTCACACACACACACAAACACACACACACACACACAATATAATATGTGATCATTCTTCCATACCCCTCTTACTTTACTCTCTTTCTGTGTGTGTGTGTGTGTGTGTGTGACAGATGGGCCTGTGTGTGAGTCGAGCGTCGGCCTCTCTGCTGAATCTGAACTGTTGTCTGGTGCTTCTGCCCATGTGCCGATCCCTCCTGACCTACCTTAGGGGCACACACAAGGTAAGGCTGTGAGTGTGTGTGTGTGTGTGTCCGTGTGTGTGTGTGTGTGTGTGTGTGTTTGTGTGTGTGTGTGTGTGTGTTTGTGCGTGTGTATGAGTGTGTGTGTGTGTGTGTGTATATGGATGCCTGGAGATATGTGGACACTAGAGCCCGACCGATTTATCGGCGGGCTGATATTATCGGCCGATATTAGGCATTTTTCAAAGGACTCGTGTATAACGCACCACACATCCTGCAACCTGCTGATCCAGCCAGAGTCGGGCAGAGAGAACCAGTTATCCGCGAGTGAGATCATCAGTGAAGTGTGTTCATGGTGATTTGGTCACGAGACATACATTGCTTAAAATAACAATTAAAAGAACATCCCCATCAGTTCTCTTAACTCAAATAAGCATGACAAAATTCGTGAAAACAATGTCCAGTTTTGCTGCTGTTAAATAAGCCGAGAGTGAAGCGGAATTAGCTAGTAATTACGTTACGTTGTTACAGTGTAGTTGACTGTCTGTCCTTTTAACTTTTGACAATGTGACTGAAGATGTATTTCTTTAATAGCGTGACAGTTATAGCAGTGAGACGTATCATCTCTCCCCGGCCTGTTATTTTGAAAGCGTATGTTTTACAATTTGCAGTATGACGTTATCCATTGCTAAATTAGGGCTCATCATAGACTAGCTAACCACAAAGCTAGCTAATGCCATGAATATCAGTGGAAGACCGCTAACGTTAACATTAATGAGCTTGGAAACCACAACGAACTTATTCTGCCTAAATAAAGTAATGATTTATAACTAGTATATCTGTAGTTACAGTCCCTGCATTGTAAAATGTAAGTTAGACGTGCGAGGAGTGAACATTTAGACATAGGGGAAAAGTATCAAATGTAGCTTGTGCAAAACGTAGCTTGTGCATAAAAGTTAGCTTTTCTTTTACACGTGTGTGAAATCCAATGACGCCAAGTGTGCGTTTCAGACTGTCGTTCAGCCGCAGCATTAACGAGTTACATAATGGATTTAGATCACTAAATAGTAGGTTTTAGAAGGCAGGCAGCAACTGATGATTGAAAATGGTTTGATGCAGCTTGATGGAAATAATTTTAAAAGTGCAGGTAAAGGGATAAGCAAGCTGACATTGTAATTATAAGGTAGCTTATAAGGCAATAGGGACTAATTATTACACACGCACACTCAAACATTTAAGTGTGACCTTTATCTTGTTTAATGATAATACAAATGATGATGATAGTAATAATGTCATCATTATTTTTTGTAATTATTAAGTCTTAGTTCAAAGTTATATTTATGAAGCTTACTGAGTCTTTTAATACTGGTAACTTTGATTTGGTTGTGGTTGTTATTAGGCTTTTATGTTTTTGTTCAAAAGACTAAGTTTCATATCTTAAGTTTCTATTTTTATACATTTTATTTATCAGAACTTTAATATATTTCGATGTTCCTCTGTTCCACTGTGACAATATTATTTAAAAAAAAACAAGTTTGTTTTTGAAATGCATTATCATATTATTTTAGTCAATACTCATAAATAACTACAAATAACTAATGTTAGGGAAATCTGTTAATGTTTTGTTGCGCGTTTCTGAAAAAAAAAAATATATATCAGCCGATATATCGGAATATCGGATTTTTAAATCAACAAATATTTGTATCGGTATCGGCCTTCAAAATCCTTTATCGGTCGGGCTCTAGTGGACACGTGTGAGTTTGGAGATATGTGTGTGTGTGAGTGAGTGTGAGAGAGAGAGAGTGTGTATGGATACATTGAGGTGTGTGTGTCTGTGTGAGTGTGTATGGATGCGTTGAGGTGTCTGTGTGTGTGTGAGTGTGTATGGATGCATTGAGGTGTGTGTGTGAGTGTGTATGGATGCATTGAGGTGTGTGTGTGAGTGTGTATGGATGCATTGAGGTGTATGTGTGAGTGTGTATGGATGCAT
>NW_027468598.1:38822212-38832212 GCF_046254945.1 Alosa pseudoharengus | reverse complement strand
GTGGCATTGGCAATGCATAAGCCCGTTTATACAGTGTATAGAGATGTATCGTAAATATTAATAATAGGCAAAATTTGAGCATAATAAAGAATGAAATTCGAATTGGGTTATGGAAGAAGATTGACAGCCCTAGTTTATACAAGTGTGTGCGTTTGTGTGTCTGTATGTGTGCGTACGTGCATGTGTGCGTGTGTTTGTGTTTATATGTGTGTGTGTGTTTGTGTGTCTGTATATGTGCGTACGTGCATGTGTGCGTGTTTGTGCATGTGTGTGTGTGTGTGTATGTGTAGGTGTGTGTGTGTGTGTGCGTGTTTGTGTGTGCGCGTGTGTTTGCATGTGTGTGTGTGTTCAGCATCTGTGTTTGGTGATGGTGTTGTTGTGTTTGTGTTGTTGTGTTTGTGTTGTTGTTGGGTTGTTGTGTTTGTGTTGTTGTGTTTGTGTTGTTGTTATGTGATAGTGTTGTTGTGTTTGTGTTGTTGTGTTTGTGTTGTTGTGTTTGTGTTGTTGTTATGTGATAGTGTTGTTGTGTTTGTGTTGTTGTGTTTGTGTTGTTGTGTTTGTGTTGTTGTGTTTGTGTTGTTGTTATGTGATAGTGTTGTTGTGTTTGTGTTGTTGTGTTTGTGTTGTTGTTTGGTGTTTGTGTTGTTGTGTTTGTGTTGTTGTGTTTGTGTTGTTGTTTGGTGTTTGTGTTGTTGTGTTTGTGTTGTTTGTGTTGTTGTGTTTGTGTTGTTGTGTTTGTGTTGTTGTGTTTGTGTTGTTGTTTGGTGTTTGTGTTGTTGTGTTTGTGTTGTTGTGTTTGTGTTGTTGTGTTTGTGTTGTTGTTATGTGATAGTGTTGTTGTGTTTGTGTTGTTGTGTTTGTGTTGTTGTTTGGTGTTTGTTGTGTTGTTGTGTTTGTGTTGTTGTGTTTGTGTTGTTGTGTTTGTGTTGTTGTTTGGTGTTTGTGTTGTTGTGTTTGTGTTGTTGTGTTTGTGTTGTTGTGTTTGTGTTGTTGTGTTTGTGTTGTTGTTATGTGATAGTGTTGTTGTGTTTGTGTTGTTGTGTTTGTGTTGTTGTTATGTGATAGTGTTGTTGTGTTTGTGTTTGTGTTGTTGTGTTTGTGTTGTTGTGTTTGTGTTGTTGTTTGGGAAAGTGTTTTGTCTCTTTCCTGCGTGTGCTGAGCCTAGAGACCCAAGAGGTGCTTACTGAACTAACCTGTGTGTGTGCGTGTGCGTGTGTGTGTGTGTGTGTGTGTGCGTGTGCGTGTGCGTGTGCGTGTGTGTGTGTGTTCAGCATCTATGTGAGGAGCGGTACCAAGCCCTCAGGTCTCGGCTGGTGATTGGCCGTCCAAAGTGGAAGCTGTTGTTTGACGAGATCGGCAGAACCAATCAGAAGTGAGTATGAGGGATGGTATGAGGCTTTAGGTGTGTGTGGGTCAGGGATTTATTTAGTGTATGTGTGTGTGAGTGGATGTGTGATGAGAGATACAACGTTGTGTGCGTATATGTGTCCATTAGGGGTGTCACAATTCTCCAAATCCTCGATTGATTTAATTTTCGATTTTACAGTCTGGATTCGATTCGATTTTTTAACATTTTTTAAATTGTATCTTAATGTATTTTTGTTATGTTGTTCACTTGTTTTGTTCTGTTTTGGGGGGCTTTTATTTTAGAACCTCCTATTTATTTAGAAACCGTTTCAACCACAAACTAGTAAACAGAACAGACATAAACATAACAACACGGACCGATCATTAGATACAGTGAACAAAATAAAAACGGACCGATCATTAGATACAGTTAAATGAAATAACACAGACTGATCATTTGATACAGTGAAATGAAATACTGTAACACAGACTGATCATTAGATACAGTGTAATGAAATAACACTGACTAATCATTAGATACAGTGTAATGAAATAACACGGACTAATCATTAGATACAGTGTAATGAAATAACACAGACTAATCATTTGATACAGTGAAATGAAATAACACAGACTGATCATTTGATTGTTATAACACACTCCGAAGAGACTCAAGGTTAATGTTCATAGAGTATTGCTCTGTTAATATGCATTTTATGCATTAAAGCAATTTTAGACTCTATCTAGAACTTGCCAAGTTGAGTAAGTTAGTATAACTGATGTGAATGAATGAACTTCAAAATATTTCCACACCGGTGATTTCAGAGGAGGGGGTTCGAGTTCGGTTGATGTGTTTTTGCACACTTAAACACGTGTGTGTGTGTGTGTGTGTGTGTGTGTGGCGGGGGGTCCGTCTTGCATGCATGCTGGACAAGATATTGGGGGTGCGGCTACAACTTCGATTCTACCTTTGATTTTGATGTTTGAAATCGTGAAGTAATTTTGATTAAATTATATTTGACTTAAAACTGTGATTGTGACACCCCTAGTTAGGGTTGGGCACCGAAACACGGTTCTAATATGGCACCGGTGCCAACGCAAACGCTAGTAACTGCATCGAATAACAACGTGGATTTCGGTGCCTCATTTCGGTGCTTAAATAGCGTTTTTTTTTATTTATTTTTTTATACGAGGCATCACTGCATGTCATGCGCCATCTCTAACGTCTTGCTCTGATAGCAACACATCCAAAACAGTTAGCTAACATATGATAAACACTGGATGTATAAACCAGAGGAGTGCACCACATAGGCGAGTGGACAGTGTTTGACAGCTTGCGTGAGCCCAAGTAGCTTACTTTAAAGCGATATCGTGAGCTCCTGTCAAAATCTAGCAGTGGGCCTAACTACACACAAACAAAAGGCTATGAAACAACATCAACAGTAGGCTAGCCTATACGTTACACAATAGCCTTGCTAATGCACTAACTGACATTTATTTGAAATGTTATCAGCAAAGTTGTAAGGTGAAAACTTTATTTCACGGTGTGTTATGGCATGATATTAATCTTTCATGTGCACGAGGCCCATATAGCATCACAATATGAAGATCATGTTAAAAGTTAGCTGGCAAAAACATAAATATGTAGGTTACATACCTGATGTCACTGAGCTGTCAAAGAGGCTACGAAACCATCTCCGTACGTTATCGCTAATTAAACTCAGCTGACTGTTGTTAGCGCATAGCCATAGTTGCTGTTAAAATGCCTACTAGGCTAGTGCTGGGAATCTAAACACAAAACTGGCAGTTTAATGGCAAGCAGTTTTAACATACCTTATGGCAAACCGCCTACACTGGGTAAACTTGAAAGCAGAGCTTAGAATTGTGTGTGCATGCATGCATGGGCGGATTATGAACTTTGGGGCCCCTGGGCCCAGATGTATTAAGGGCCCCCCACTTATTGTCGTATATGTGGGAGGGAGGGTTTGGGGGTCCTCCCCCAGAACATTTTTTATTTGTTTGATGTGATTTCCTGTATTCTGGTGCATTTTGGGGATGGCCAATACTAAATTCAATCAGATTCATAGCCTACATCCGGATTTGTTGATATTGAGGCAATGATTCCATGCAAAGGCTTGGGCTTCAGGGCCCCCTGACCCCTTGGGCCCCTGGGCCTGGGCCCGGTAGGCCCGTGCAGTAATACATCCCTGCATGCATGGCAAGCTGTTTTAACATTTAAATGTATTATTCATAGGAGCAATGAGATATTGATAGTAAATTGAATAACAGTTCAATTTCATGTTCAAATTTGTCTTATCAATAAATAAAAAGCAATTCATGCTTTAGACCATTTTAATTTAAAACATTTTAAAAACAAAGTATCGGTTCAGGCACCCTTTCGGCACCGGCACCGTTTTAAAAGTATCGATTTAGCACCAGTATCGGATAAATCCCAAACGATACCCAACCCTACCCCTAGTGTCTATGTGTCTTTAATTGAGTCTGTGTGTGTATGGTTTATGTGTCTTAGGAGGTGTGTATTTAATAGTGTGTGTGTTTATGGTTTATGTGTGTTAGGAGTTGTATATTTATTGTGTGTGTGTGTGTGTGTGTGTTTATGTGTCTTAGGAGGTATGTATTTAATCGTGTGTGTGTGTTTATGGTTTATGTGTGTTAGGAGGTGTATATTTATTGTGTGTGTGTGTGTGTGTGTGTGTGTGTGTTTATGGTTTATGTGTCTTAGGAGGTATGTATTTAATCGTGTGTGTGTGTTTATGGTTTATGTGTCTTAGGAGGTATGTATTTAATCGTGTGTGTGTGTGTGTGTTTCAGTAAGCGTGTTGGGGTGTTCTGCTGTGGACCACGGGGGATGTCACAAGCCTTACACACACTCTGCAACTCCAGTCAACACACACACACCACCTTCGAGTTCAACACAGAGACCTTCTGCTGACACACACAGCACCAACCCCCCCCCCCAACACACACACACACACACATTGTTCCCCTCAGGACCACACACACCTGTGTGTGTGTGGAATGCGTGCTTGTACAAAATATATTTGTATCTGTGAGTATTTTAAATAATTAAACAGGATTTTTTAAATAAAGTCCTCTGGTTATGTCTTTGTAAGAATGTGTGAGTGTGTTTCAGAGTTTGTGTGTGAGTGTGTTTCGGTGTCTGTGTGTTAGAGATGCGCGGTTCGCGGTTACAGACTCTGCGGTTAAACCGCGGATCGGGCGGATGACGTGAAGAAATATAATATTTTAATTAAATTCGGGCGGGTGGCGGTTGAAACAATCAAATGAAAAAAATATAGCCTATACATTGTTAAATTGTGTTACCTACATCCGAAAAAAACGAGCACACTTTGAAATAGTCAAATTTTCATCAGGCAGTTTGGCCTAGTTGCTTCTATGCATGCTGCTTTGTTTATCTATCAGAGACGGTGTTGCGGAATTGGTTTATTCCGATGTTTCACCGAGCAACCCCTCACGCACGCACGCACGCACACACACACACACACACTAAAGGTAACAAAGTTTAAATTAAGTAGCCTATCGTAGCCTACCAGCATGTTTTCCTCTCCAGTGTGCAATAAGAAAGTAGAAAAAGCTACAGTGCAAGTTGACCGATGATTCATCTCCCATGTTGCATCTCGTTGCAGAGCCTTGGTAGGCCACTAAGCAAATCGACAACCTATGAGCCCAGTTGCCAGTATTGGAGGAGGCCTAAACATCTCGTAGATGAGACTCTGGGTTATTTTGTTTCGATATTATATATAAACACATGGTCATTGTAGCCTACCATTCAGGGAATAGGCATTTCAAAGGGAGACAGATTATGGAGTGATATGACTCAGAACTGACATCGGGCAATGGCAGTGCGAGATGTTCAGAACGTAAGAGCTAAAACTTCTACAAGCTCAGTAACATCCACATCGGAAAAAAGAAGGTAAGAAAAATAGTGGGAAAACTTAGATGTGTAAGGCAAGCAAGCAAGTTTGGCGGTTGTTACTAAAAATGTGAACATGCACGTTGCACTGCTGTGCGGTGGGTTACAGTGCGTAAAGTAGGCTATAATGTGAATGACTTGTTATTTTATTAAGGATTTCTTTCTTTTTGCAAAAACTAAAGTACAATAGGCATTAATTAGTAGGCTAAATAGCAGCATGTTGAAATGATGTGCCAAATTGCAATTTTTATTACAATGATAAAATTGTAGGCTACAGGCCGATGTGCGTTTTATTTGGAGACTTTTGCGAGACAGAGACTGAGTTTGCTGCTGATATTCTGGGGATAGGCTACAACATAGCCAATGTACGACTTTAGCCTTTTAATATATTTGCTGCATTGGATCAGTCTTTCTAGAACAGGCAAGAGCTTTCTAGCCTCACGTCAGCAGCGCAGCATCACCCATATAGGCTACATTAAAACAACCAGCGGATGGCGGGCGGGTGTGGTTTTGAAAATTGGATGGCGGATGGATGATGAGTTTTGCTATGCGGTTACGGTTGAAATAATAGGCCATCCGCGCATCTCTAGTGTGTGTGTGTGGGGTTTGTGTGTGTGTTTGTGTGTGCGTGTGTGGTGTGTGTGTATATGTGTTTGTGTGTGCGTGTGTGGTGTGTGTGTATATGTGTTTGTGTGTGCGTGTGTGGTGTGTGTGTATATGTGTTTGTGTGTGTGTGTGGTGTGTGTGTGTGTATATGTGTTTGTGTCTGTGTGTGTGTGTGTGGTGTGTGTGTGTGTGAGAGAGAGAGAGAGAGAGAGAGAGGAGACGTGAACATCAGCTTTACATCATAACAGCTTCAGCTTTAATACAGATTGTGTCTTACATACAAATAGTGGTATGAGGGAAGCAGTCTCTGAGGCAGGAAGTGTGTGTATGTGTGTGTGTTTGTGTGTGAGTACATGTATTTGTGTGTGTGTGTGTGTGTATACGTGTTTGTGTGTGTGTTTGTGTGTGGCGTGTGTGTGTAGGGTGTGTGTGGGGTGTTTGTGTGTGGCGTGTGTGTGTGTGGCGTGTGTGTGTGTAGGGTGTGTGTGTGTGTGTGTGTGTGGCGTGTGTGTGTGTGTGGGGTGTGTGTGTGTGTGTGTGTGTGTGGTGTGTGTGTGTGTGTGGCGTGTGTGTGTGTGTGTGTGTGTGTGTGGTGTGTGTGTGTGTGGCGTGTGTGTGTGTGTAGGGTGTGTGTGTGTGGCGTGTGTGTGTGTGTGTGGGGTGTGTGTGTGTGGGGTGTGTGTGTGTAGGGTGTGTGTGTGGCGTGTGTGTGTGTGGCATGTGTGTGTGTAGGGTGTGTGTGTGTGTGGCGTGTGTGTGTGTGTAGGGTGTGTGTGTGTGGCGTGTGTGTGTGTGTGGGGTGTGTGTGTGTGGGGTGTGTGTGTGGCGTGTGTGTGTGTGGCATGTGTGTGTGTAGGGTGTGTGTGTGTGTGGCGTGTGTGTGTGTGTAGGGTGTGTGTGTGGGGTGTGTAGGGTGTGTGTGTGGGGTGTGTGTGTGTGGGGTGTGTGTGTGTGTAGGGTGTGTGTGTAGGGTGTGTGTGTGTAGGGTGTGTGTGTGTAGTGTGTGTGTGTGGCGTGTGTGTGTGTGTTTAGAGGGTGGTCTGGTAGGACGACGAGCCCTCTTCTTCGCTGCTGTGCAGTAGAGGTTGTCTCTCCCCGAAAGACGACGGCATCTTCTTCCTGCGTTGCTGGCGGCGACAGACCAGGGCTACTGCTGTGGCGAGGACGGCGGTGACGAAGGCGCCAACTAGCCCCGCCCCCAGAAGCCACGCCCAGATCTCCTGCGCTTGCTGCAGATACGGCGTCAGGAACTCCTGCACGAACCGCTGGCCTGCAGGGAACGGGGGGGCAGTTAGCGTCCGTCTCATTCCCACGGCAGCCATTTGCAAACCAAAGCGAAGTTATGGGGTAATACACTGACTATATCAGACGTGTTGTCGCCACCTACTGGCGAATACATAGAACACAACAATCCTCCGGTTTGTGTACCCCATAGCCTCCTTTTGGTTTACAAGACCGCCGTGTGATTACCCATCCCTTCAATCCATTTTTCAGGGTTCCCACGGGACATGGAATTTCTGGAATATCATGGAATTTTAGAAAGTCTATTCCAGACATGAAAAGTCAGGGAATTTAATCATTCTTGGGGCAAAGTCATGGAATATCAGGGAATTTTGTTTTAGCAGTTTAAAATGTACTTGCCAAAATACATTAACACAGATATTTCTCCGCAGAACTGGCATCTAGCTATTAGCTTTACTGCTTGTTTGAGTAGATGTGAACTTTGTTTATTCAATGCCCAGTTATTCAACTCCCACTCTTAAAAAGTAAAAGATTCTTGAACGCTCTGCGGCTGCTCTGAAATCTTTGGTCGGTGATTGTGCCATTCATTATAGTAGGCCATGGAATTTCAGTCAGGGAAAAGTCATGGAATTTTACGTTTGACTTAGAGTGGGAACCCTGATTTTTGAAATGGTGATGGTAAACCAGGCACATCAAATTCTTGTTGACCCAACTCATATTCTCCCTACCGAATACGAGCTATTGCCATCAGGGAGGCGGTTTAGGGCCATTAGCTGTAAGAGCAGCCGTTTTAAGCAGTCCTTCCTCTCATCATCATCATCATCATCATTTAGCTATAAGAGCAGCCGTTTTAAGCAGTCCTTCCTCTCATCATCATCATCATCATCATCATTTAGCTATAAGAGCAGCCGTTTTAAGCAGTCCTTCCTCTCATCATCATCATCATCATCATCATTTAGCTATAAGAGCAGCCGTTTTAAGCAGTCCTTCCTCCCTACGTCGGTGCTCTACTGAATAAAACAAGGGAAGGAAGGAAACATAAACTTTAGAAATCTATATTTTTCCCTTTTTTAATTCAAGGGTTTTTTTCTCCCTGTATCAGAGCCATGTCCTGCTTGTATGTGATTGTTGTCCTGCATGTATGTGATTGCTGTTTACAGAGAGGGCACTTTACAGCCCAAGACAAATTTCCCCTTGAGGGACAATAAAGTATGTCTTATCTTCTCTTACAGCTGAAGACACACTATATGGCAGCAGTGGGAACTGGTCTGAAGGTGCAGTTCTGATTGCAGCCACAGTGGGGCACTGCTGCTCCACACATGTCATCTGCTCACTCCATCTCCACCAGTCTATGTGTAGTTGTGTGTGTGTATGTGTGTGTGTATGTGTATGTGTATGTGTGTGTGTGTATGTGTGTATATGTTTGTGTGTGTGTGTGTGTGTGTGCGCGCGCATGTCTCAAGCATGTGCTGGCACATATTTTGCTCAACAAAACGACTACATTGTGTATTACTACACTGCATATAAAGCGACTACATATAAGCGACTACATATAAAGCAACTACATATAAAGCAACTACATATAAGCGACTAAATATAAACGACTACATATAAGCGACTACATATAAAGCATAAACATCAAAAAGACACAGACACCCACACTGAGAACTCAGCATGAAACTGTCAGGAAGCTTCAAATGATGTAAAGGGCATACAGTTGCTAAAATTCCTATATGTTCCTATATTAACACACGTGATTCTGCAAGCTCTTTACCAAACATGTGTCACATGATAAGCATCAAAATGGTGGTATTTGGCTTGCTGTGCTCCAATCTGACGCTACTTGAGACATGTAGCCCATGATTTTTTCATAATCGACTAACAGCAGTGTTACGGCGGGTTATTGTTGGGATGTTTATGGTCCCTCCGTTTGATGTGCGTTTTGGCGCCCCCTTGTTGTCACCGCTCTCCTTGTTTTACAGACCTCCAAGCTGCTCGCGCCCAAGTGTAATGGCTACACCTGCACCCAAGTGCAATGGCTACACCTGCACCCAAGTGCAATGGCTACACCTGCATCCAAGTGTAATGGCTACACCTGCACCCAAGTGTAATGGCTACACCTGCACCCAAGTGTAATGGCTACATCTGCACCCAGGGGTGCAATGCTATTTAAGGCCAACCTAACCCTGCTTGGGGAGAGGCGTTTAAGATCCGGAGTCGTCCCCATCACTGCCGTCCGTCCCGTTGTTAGAGGCCTTTGCCATATCGCTGCTGTCTGGCTGCCTGTCCTGAGAACCCGCTTGCTTTTTGATTTTCGTTTGAATACCCTAGACTCGTTTGTCGTTACTGTAATCTTTAATTTCTGGTAATAAATATACTTTTGTACCTTGCGAGGCAAATCATGTGCACCTTCCCTCTTTATGTTACTTTGGTTTGTAACAAGCAGAGACAGAGTTAGAGAAAGCGGCTGACTAACTGGTTGTAGTAAGAATGGTATTGATTGGCTAACTGGCTGTAGTAAGAATACTACTGATTAGATATTGCTACACAAAGTCAGAAGATTCCCTTCCTCCAGAAACAGGTCTTGTTATAACCTCTCTGTACACTTTCAAATTCTACAATCCTTCGGTATTTTACATAGACAATAAAATAAATGGTAGAAGGTGGTCACTTGCGCTTCAGCCTGGTTGGTGCTCACGGAACAGGACGCAGAAGTCAAAAGAGGAGACCCAAGGTCTAACTAGAACCAAGGAGCAGGACCGGAGCACTCAATGCTCAAAGAGCAGGACCCAATGCTCAAGGAGCAGGACCGGAGCACTCAATGCTCAAAGAGCAGGACCCAATGCTCAA
>NW_027468598.1:38814712-38819712 GCF_046254945.1 Alosa pseudoharengus | reverse complement strand
CACATACACACACACACAGCCATACACACACACACACACAGCCGTACACACACACACACACACACACAGCCATACACACACACACATACACACACAGCCATACACACACACACACACACACAGATGTTAAGCCACATGCACTCCTCTGCACACACATCTATCTATCTATCTATCTATCTATCCATCCATCCATCCATCCACACATACATCTCCCTCTCTCTCTCTCTAAAATTCAAATTCAAAATGTGTACAAAGCATGTACTCAAATTAAATTCATAAGATAAGATAAACAAAAACAAGATAATCAAAAACAAAACAATGTTGATTAAAGAAACAAAAAAATAAGAATTCAAATAAAAAAGGACAAGAGAGAGGGGGGAAAGGATCATTTGAGACTCTAGAGACTAGGATGAAGTATCTGTAAATGTAAATATTGTAACGTTTAATAGCGAACCACACAGTTGTCCAATCAAAAGGTTTATTCACTGGGAACGAGAGCCGGGACACAGATAGACACAGAACACAATGCAAACAGGGCAGGTCAAGCACGCACACACACTACACATACAGGGGAGGACGCAGCCTCCCACACAAAAAGGATCACACACGAGGGAGAACTAAAAGGGAAACATGTTACAATAAAGACGCTAACATTGCACACAAAACTAAGGAGAATAACGACATAAACCCCCCAAATGTTCGCTCTCGTATCCCAGGATCCCCTGCGCGGGAGAACGCTAACACTGTCTTTTGCGCCGACGTTACATAGCTCCCCCAACAAGCCATTGCCGTCCTCGGCAATGACCACGAGGTAGCCACATGCTAACGTCGGCGCACGTCGCCCGCCACTCAGTCCAGTGCGACAGTTCCGCCAACTCACGTGGGGTGCACGCGCCGCAGGAGCTCACTCAACCGGGCGCCACGCTGCTAGCAATCCAGTTCGGGCGTGCTAGCAGCCACGTGGCCGACCCGCTCGTCACCAGCTCCCTCTCAGCAGCCGCCCTCAGGCTGCACTTTCCGCGGCGTGACACCGCGGCACTCCTCCTCTCCAGACGGGGCCCTAGGTGGCCTTACAACCGTCGACACTGTACCAAGCACCGGGGTTCGAGGGGGGCCAGATGAAGCTGCGCCAACGCCACTCCGCTCCGTCGAGTCGCCGACCAGGACAGACAGGCACCGACTCCACAGCAACCGGACCGCGCTGAGCTCTCCCGCTGCAGCTACCGTCTTCGGCGTCCCTCCTCGTGTTGCCATCTTGCAGAGCCGTACTGCTCTGTTCCCGGCCCGTTCCACTCCTTCGCGGCCTCGGCGAAGGCACGACCCCCGAGATGGTCGTGTTATCGAACTCCACACACAAACTTTTTCAAAAGGCGCCGGCCAACAGGCCAACTAGAACGGGCGCCCACACAGCACGGTGCCTCTCACACGCACCCAAAAGTTTTTTTTTAAAAGTTCAGAGAGCATTTCCGTCAAACCTGCCCCACCGTCGTGAGTTCGCTGCCCTCAGCGGCTCCGCCAACCGTCCATCGTCTAGGAACCTCTTCCTCGCCGCACTCCCTCGGCTCTGCTCACGCGTCGCGGCTCGCCGTGGAGTCAGCGCCCAGGCCAGCGTCATCTTCTCCGCGACCACTTCATCTGGCCAGATCTCCTCCCATGGCAGCAGGCAGGTCTCGGCGATAGCTCCTCTCCTCCGGCGGCGGTAACGATAGAAGGCCTCAAGCTCTTTAGTAGCCCTTACAAGGGCTCTCTCTGGATCTTCTTGCGTGGGCCTCCACCCAGCGGTGAGGTCTCCCGCTCCCAGCTTCTCTCGCTGAGCGGAGGCCACGTTCGAAAGTCGCTTCTGACACCAATGTAACGTTTAATAGCGAACCACACAGTTGTCCAATCAAAAGGTTTATTCACTGGGAACGAGAGCCGGGACACAGATAGACACAGAACACAATGCAAACAGGGCAGGTCAAGCACGCACACACACTACACATACAGGGGAGAACGCAGCCTCCCACACAAAAAGGATCACACACGAGGGAGAACTAAAAGGGAAACATGTTACAATAAAGACGCTAACATTGCACACAAAACTAAGGAGAATAACGACATAAACCCCCCAAATGTTCGCTCTCGTATCCCAGGATCCCCTGCGCGGGAGAACGCTAACACTGTCTTTTGCGCCGACGTTACAATATTATTTGAGACTAGGATGAAGTATCTGTAAATGTAAATATTATTTGAGACTAGGATGAAGTATCTGTAAATGTAAATATCATTTGAGACTAGGATGAAGTAAATGTAAATATCATTTGAGACTAGCATGAAGTATCTGTAAATGTAAATATCATTTGAGACTAGGATGAAGTATCTGTAAATGTAAATATCATTTGAGACTAGGATGAAGTATCTGTAAATGTAAATATCATTTGAAACTAGCATGAAGTATCTGTAAATGTAAATATCATTTGAGACTAGGATGAAGTATCTGTAAATGTAAATATAATTTGAGACTAGGATGAAGTATCTGCAAATGTAAATATTATTTGAGACTAGGATGAAGTATCTGTAAATGTAAATATTATTTGAGACTAGGATGAAGTATCTGTAAATGTAAATATTATTTGAGACTGAAACATGAAAAATGAAAATTCATTGCATTTTATGCTAGTTATTTTGTGGTAGAAATATCGGTATCGGTACTCAGTATTGGATATTATAATGAAAATCTCATAGAGAAATAAATATGTTTTTACAAAAACAGGTTGCCCACAATTATTGGCACCCATGCTTGTAATACCTTCTTAAACCAATAAAACAGCTCATAATATTGTCCTATTACACCTCATAATGTTGGAGAATACCAAGGAAAGGGATTTAAGACCGTTCATCTTTACAAAATCTCCCCAGATCGTCCTCTTTACAAAATCTCCCCAGAGCGTCATCTTTACAAAATCTCCCCAGAGCGTCCAGATTCCAGGTCCACACTAGTGCATTCTGCTCTTTGACCCCTCGGTTTCTTCTCGGAGTTTATATCAAGACGAAGAAAAGATCTTATATGCTTTGACTCTTTGACCCCTCGGTTTCTTCTCGGAGTTTATATCAAGACGAAGAAAAGATCTTATATGCTTTGACTCTTTGACTCCTCGGTATCTTCTTGGAGTTTATATCAAGACGACCCAGATAGCAATTTCCTTTGGGCCGGATCCGCATAAAGGCCTTTAGATCCGCCTGTAGCGGACATACGGTATCTGACTGTGGGCCAGGTCTACTCCTGATACAGGTTTCAGCTCTGCTAGCAATGCTGTTTTATCACCGGTTTACAGATTTGTCCCAGGTCCGATTTCCGCAACTCAACTGGAAGTTAGGAAATGCGTTTAAAATACAAAACACTGATTTGGCCCAAACCTGTGATACGGATATGAGCCGAAGGACCATTTTTTCACAGCAGACCCAGGTGGTAATGATATTAATTAAGGTGCGGATTCTGCTAAATTGACTGTCCTTTCCCTACTTCATTGTCAACTGGCTGCTAAAGGAAAAAAAAAGGTATTTTGGAATGGCACAAATTTAGAAGCCATGGGGGTGCACTATGTTCCCTTGGCCACTTCATTTCTACAGTAAGGCTGGAAAAGAAGATATAGTTGGCTCAATATTGATCATATGCTCGTTTCATTATTTTTATTATTACCTAGCAGTGGTAAAAGTAGTCAATTGCTGTTTTTGTCAGATCAAACAGTGCTATGAGACAACCCCATATTCTTGCCACGCATGCAGAAGTCCAAGCAGTAACGTTAATCAAGGATCTTTGGTTTGTGCACTATCAATCTTTTGACATGATTTGCCAGCCTGGGGTTGGACTAGGACACAGCTCAACTTTTCAAGGTAGGCTATCTGCTTTTTATCTCTGTTGGTTTATTCAGAGACAACAACAAGCAGCCGAGCGATTGATAACTTTAGGCCTACTGTAAGTTTATACTATTATTTTCCAGCAATATAGGCTAGCTTAGCTTGAGCAAAATAACTCACAATAACTAGCCTATTTTGGAAAAAACAGTGATAACGCTAACAGGATCACTGATAAAAAACCGAGTGTAATTGTGACTTAGCCTATTTTCAAAAAGGAATAAATGGCTAATGTTTATTTTGTGTTGTTTCAGATTGACCATGGAGATGACTGGAAGACAGCCTGAATATCGATGGGAACAGTGGAATTAACACGACTTAAACTTTGTCTGGGATTGCACTTCTACAGTCAGGTTGTTGAATAAAAAATATAATAAGACACTTATTTGTAAAGTTTTTTTTTACCCCCCTATTGTGTTTGTAGCCTAGCTTATGTTTATTAGTTGAGCTGTTGGGAAAACGTTACGAACTTTAGCCTGGGTGAACCTATAACGAACCTGTTAGAAAATGTGTAGTGTAGCAAACAGATTTTCAGGATAATTAGCCTAATTACCAATCACATTTCACATGTCAAATAAAGCCAGCTGATATCTGATAAACGGGTCCGTACCACACACAATAAGCGGACCCGTACTGCATATGAAAAGCAGATCTGGAACACGTCAGTAACACAGACTATCATACGGAACTGGGCCAGTCTTAGCCCTTATTGGAACCAGATCCGTCAAACGGATCCAGACCAGTTTTGGACCGATGTGCGTTTGGATCAGGTCCATTATGCAGATCCGTGCCGGACGTTGTGGTAGGTGTGGCCCAGTTCCGTCCCAGTGTATGTTTGCTATCTGGGGAAGAAAAGATCTTATATGCTTGAATTACCATGAACTACCATGACAACTTCCATATGATATTTTTAGGCTTTTGGTATTCTCTGCTAGCCTGGCCCTTACCGCCTGTGACTACGAATTCTCTTCGTCATACAGTCTGGAACAAAGTAATAAGAATCCGTCTCCGTAATGGGCGGATGCTTATTTCGAGGTTTAAAATCATTGGAGTTCCCTTAACCAATCAGCAACGCTTGGTAATGACGTATGCTGTGCGCCGGAGTT
>NW_027468598.1:38807212-38809712 GCF_046254945.1 Alosa pseudoharengus | reverse complement strand
GCTCCAAGAAACGCATGTCTCAAAATAAAACTCGCATAAGAAATAAAGAGCTGTCCTGAATACAATCCTGCCCCTAAAAGCCTGTACTTTGTCTTAAGACCCCGGCCATAATTTGAGGATTTACATATAAGTAGACAAACTGGCTTCAGATATCCAACAGAGTGAATACGAGGTTGTGCAGTCTTAGCTGTGGTTAGTGACGTGATGCTGTTAATGGGGAGTTTTACATAGCCTAGCGTAAACCTATTGGTTATTATTTATTTTCCGTACCTATAAGGCTTTTTACCTGCGGGGGATTTGGCGCTTGTCACTGTGTGTGTGACAGAAGCGGAATGGGAGAATGCGTGTAACAAAAAAAAAAGCTTATGAGCGATTTACGCGCAAATGGGAGAATCCAATGAAAATGACAATGAAGCACTAAACAGATGCTGAAAACAGCACTGGTATTTCACACGGCAAAAGTGTGTGTGTGTGGGGTGTGTTTTGTAAGACTTTAAGAAATGTTTGTATATTTTAACTTTTAAATGCATCAATCAGGTGCACTTTCAAAATAAATTCAGAGGTCAGACTTGCTTATTTTTATGGAAATATTTGTGCTGTAGCCTAAGCTATTTTGCACTTCAGAATTATAACCATGCACACACAGGTGGAATAGTTATGGTGATATTGCAATAAGTTCACAACCACAAAACATATGCTACATTTCACAGTTCAGAAATGTTCAAAAATGTGTGTACATTTCAGCACTCCATAATAATATATAATGGTCATTGTAATGGCCATAGCCTATAGCCTACATGCTATTCCTTTTTCAGGATGTACCCATATCTGGGAACGTATGATGTGAATGTTTGCATATGGCTTATGTCAGGCTTTATATCAATATTTGTGTCTCATTATTTGATTTTCTTCATATTTTTGCATTAATGTCACTAGGAAGCATGCCAATATAAATATATTCATTTATCTGTGTAAGTGGGATTGGCTGGAACCTGACAATATAAGAACCATGACAGTGGGATAATCTATGGCTAAGCAATTTACAAAAATGTATGTAGGCCTACTGACAAATAGTTTACATTAGAATACATTATAATTTCGCCCCAATGAGGCTATGTAGAAATGTGTTGCAATTTCAAAAACGGATTACTCAGGAACCACCTATTGCACAGAGGCATGCTTTATATCCTCGTATTCGGTACGGTTTGCTGTTTATTGTGATATTGGGTTTGCCACGTGTTGTGTGAAGGGTTAGTGAGATATTTAACCGAGAGTAATGGGTGTGCACTGTGTGCAAAATGCAAATATGATTAGCCTAAATTGCACGTTGGTTCAATGTTAATTTTCTCGCGAACCATTTATCACAGCAACTTGGCACTAATATCATTGGAAAGCTTAGATTCCGCTCGTTCACATGATGTGTGATATCATATGTATAGGTTTAGTTTAGTTGAACCTCATCTGCCAGGTATTTGACCTACCAGGTTGACACTTCAGCGTGTAAAAATACTCAATTATACTCAAAGCATACCTGAAGCCGGGGAAATGCGGGGGAAATGCACCTGGGATGGCTTCTGAAGTAGCATCGCAAATGAGAGAACATTTAGAAAATTCCACAGACAGGGGATCAGTGATCAATGGCTCAACAGGTAAATCTATAGATAAAACTCATTTTTCAGGCATCTGACCGACCGGGTTGACATTTCAGCGTGAGAAATCGGGGGTGTTGTATGTGAGCGTGTGAAACTAATCAAATGCGTGTGTCTCACGGCCAATGCGTGAGAGTTGGCAGCTCTGACACTCACACTCACATATACACACACAAAGAGGGTTAGGTGAGAGGAGAGAGGTGAGAGGTTAGAGGTGAGAGGAGAGAGGTGAGAGGAGAGAGGTTAGAGGTTAGAGGTGAGAGGTGAGAGGTGAGAGGAGAGAGGTGAGAGGTGAGAGGTGAGAGGAGAGAGGTGAGAGGTTAGAGGTGAGAGGTTAGAGGTTAGAGGTGAGGGGTGAGAGGTTAGAGGTTAGAGGTGAGGGGTGAGAGGTGAGAGGTTAGAGGTGAGAGGTGAGAGGAGAGAGGTTAGAGGTGAGAGGAGAGAGGTTAGAGGTGAGAGGTGAGAGGAGAGAGGTTAGAGGTTAGAGGTTAGGGGTGAGGGGTGAGGGGTGAGAGGTTAGAGGTGAGAGGTGAGAGGTTAGAGGTTAGAGGTGAGAGGTTAGAGGTTAGAGGTAAGAGGTGAGAGGTGAGAGGTTAGAGGTGAGAGGTGAGAGGTTAGAGGTGAGAGGTGAGAGGTTAGAGGTGAGAGGTTAGAGGTGAGGGGTGAGAGGTTAGAGGTTAGAGGTGAGGGGTAAGGGGTGAGAGGTTAGAGGTTAGAGGTGAGGGGTAAGGGGTGAGAGGTTAGAGGTTAGAGGTGAGAGGTGAGGGGTGAGAGGTGAGAGGTGAGAGGTTAGAGGTGAGAGGTGAGGGGTGAGAGGTGAGAGGTTAGAGGTGAGAGGTGAGAGGTTAGAG